>NC_056732.1:218747478-219047478 GCF_019279795.1 Protopterus annectens | reverse complement strand
TCCTATCATACCTTGCCTACACCTAGAGTTCCTTTGGTGGGCAGAGGCCTGCCACCAAAACAAGGTACTACCATTCACACTACCCCATGCCACCCAAACCTTAACAACAGACACATCAGACTATGCATGGGGGACTCGCCTGGCAGGGAAGTGCATTCAGGGCAATTGGAACCCAAGTCAAATGCACCTACACATAAATCAAAAGGAAATGTTAGTTGTACAGAATGCTCTGACAGCCTTCAAAGACCACATTCTTCCAGGACAACTAATGGTAAAGACTGACAACACCATGGTCATGTGGTACATAAACGAGCGGGGGGGGGGTACACACTCTTACCGCCTCTGCAGACTAGCCATGGCGTTGTGGAACACAGCCTTGAGCTACCAAGTGGATCTACAAGCTCAATTTCTGCCAGGAAAACTAAATACGCTGGTGGATGAACTAAGCAGAAACCTCATGGGACCCACACGAGTGGAAACTGGAACCAAGGATTTTCAACATGTTGACAAGCAAATGGGGCAGCCCAGATATAGACCTGTTTGCCTCCCCCCCAGAACCATCAACTGGAAAAATTTTGCACAAGGATTCCCCACAAACTAGCTTGGAAAGTGGATGGCTCTATCCTTCAGCTGGAAAAACCCATCAGATGTTCATCCTGTTTCACTGTTGCAGTCATTACACTTGGGTTATCCTGCTGGCAGGCGACCCGCAGTCGGCCAGAGTTCCAAATTCTTGGTCCGGCGTCGGTTGCTGTCACCTCTTCCCTGACATCAGTGCACCAGGGGTATAAAAGTTGCAAACGACGGCATTTTCTTCAGTCTTTCTTGCCGCGCGGTGCCCGAAGCAAAAGCAGATCGCAAGTGCCGGTCAGCCAACTCCTGAGATTTTCAAAATTGAATTTCAGAACCGAAGTCTTCAATAAAGCTAAGTACCCCATTGGGGAAACGTTTTCTTGCTCCAGACCGATGTCAGTAAAAGTTAATAATTGTATTTCTTGTGGGAAGTAAATACCTCATAAGGACTTTCACTCTTACTGTATTCCTTGCCTAGGCCCTGACCACGACGTTACTAGTTGTCGGTTTTGTGCTAGATTCAATAAACGCACTATTAAACGTCTGTTTGATTTTGCTTTACATTATTTTGGACGAAGATTTAATTATGTAGTGCCATCGGAGCAGCAGACGTCCGTAATGCATAAAAAACGCAAAGACAAAGAAAGACAGGCATCCGAGGTCCAAAACCGATGAAGCCTCTTCTAGGTCAGGCGCCGGTTCTGTGTGACGCTTTCGCAGCCCCTGACACCTGCTACCTCAGAGCCACAGGCCGTAACCGACAGCTACGTGGAGACACCGAGGCCTGTGGAAACAAGGTATTGGGCCTACGGAAACTATACCCTCAGATGGGTCTGGAGCCGCTGAGCAGGCACTGGCTTTTGAGGGTGTTTTCAGACCTTCACAGCTTACAATTAAGGCTTCTACAGCAGCAAAGGCAAAGTCAAAAACACCATTAAAGACAAGGAAATAAGTGCAGCATTCTCCAGAACAGTCATCCATGCCGAAGAACTTATTACTTTAATTAGGGGCTCCCATCCCCTTCCTGACAAAAGGCCTAGGCAAGACACAGATTATGATTCCTCTGATCAGGTTTCCATTTCCTCTGATTCTTCTGATGAGGGCTATTCTTTCCCTCCCTATGAGGACTCTGATGCTGAGGAGTCCATTCCTTCAGCCTCACCGCCTGAGGATTATTCTTTTGGGGAAACCCTGCACACCATGAGGGATCATTTCCATTGGGAGAGCCAGGATTACTCAGAATCCTAGAAAAGGCTCAGAGATTTCTTTTTATTGCCTCAGCACATGCCCCTGGCTATCCCCCCTGTGCTTGATATTGTAGATGATGTTTTTTCTGAATCCAGTCTGTCTCCTGACTCTTTACCCCCTGCACCAGTAAAGCCAGACAGGTACTACAGGGTCCCTGACTCTCATAAATTTCTTTACAGAAACCCAGCTGCAGACCCAGAAACAATTTCTCAGGGTCCTAAAGGGGTTAAGGCTTCCACTGCCAAAAATCCTGTCCCCTCGGATAGGGATTCCAGAGCTCTGGACAGATGGGGGAAAAAAGTTTACACTTCTGCTACTTTAGCTGTAAGAGCTTTAAACTGTCAGTTTCACATGCTTAAATATCAACAGTACCTCATGTCATTGTTAAAGCAGAAAATGGTTACAAACATAGAAAGTCCTGACAGTAAAGAAATGCGGGATTTATTGCATGCAGTTGAACAAGTGGTAAAGCATACTCTGCAGTGTGGCTTTGATTCATTAGAGGCTTCTTGTAGAGCCGCAGTTACAGGCTCTGTTATTCGAAGAGATGCTTGGTTGAAAGAACAAAGTTTACCTGACCATGTTAAAGTAAAATTATTGGATGCTCCATTACAGCATGATACTTTGTTTGGTGCTAAGGCAGAAGAGGTGTTAAAGAAAATGGATGATAAAGCAAAGTCAATGCAAATGGTGAAAGATTTCTTACAGGTTCAACCACCTAGATTTAGCAGAAACTGGCCTTCAAAAAACTGGTCCTTTCCAGTGTCAGACAGGCCACAAAGAGGCGGATACAGACGCCCAAGAGGCAGATCTCAGCCCCAAGGCTCCTACAGACCTAAACAATGGGGTACTTCAGCCCCCAAAGGAGGAGAAGACAAATCACAACCTTATAGGAAACAGTCACAATTACTTCCCTCTGCAAATGCCAAGCTCTTACCAGTTGACAGCACCTCTAGAGGGAAAGCTAGCACTTTTCTTAAAAAAAATTGGTACATGATCACCCAAGACCAATGGGTGCTGAATATTGTTTCTCAGGGGTACAGATTCCATTTCCACACGCTTCCAAAACCAAAAGGTATGCCAAACTTGCCACAAAACCAATGGGCAGAGGCACAAAAACAGATTGCGGCTCTTATAGATATGGCAGCTATTCAAAAAGTTCCACAAGAAGAGCAGGGGCAAGGATTTTACTCAAGACTTTTCTTAGTACCCAGAAAAGACCAAGCCTGGAGACCAATACTGGACCTGTCAATCCTAAATACTTTCCTGGATGTTTCAAAATTCAAAATGTTAACACTACAACAACTTCTGCCCATACTGGGCAAGGAGGCTTGGCTAGTAACTTTGGACCTCAAGGAGGCATACCTGCACGTCCCAATCAGACAATCGTGCAGAAGATGCCTCAGATTTATAGCAGACTCAATGCATTACCAATTCTCTGCACTGCCCTTTGGCTTATCTACTGCACCCAGGGTCTTCACAAAATGCCTGGCACCAGTAATTGTATTTTGCAGACAAAAAGGAATTCAAATATATCCCTACTTGGACGTCTGCCTTATTCAAGCAGAGAGCAAAGACATTCTTCTAAAGCACCTGACATTTGTAAAAAGATTGCTAATTTGCCTAGGGTACACAGTAAATGAAAAGGAATCAAAACTAGTGCCCTCTCAAGAGATAATATTCCTGGGTGCAAGCCTAAATACAACTGCCCAGATGGCTTATCTCACGCCAGACAAACAAAAGCAACTGACTCGTTACTTTCAAATGATGGCAACAAAGACCCAGCTCCCTGCAAGAAAAATTCTGCAGGCCCTGGGTTTCATGGCATCCTGCATTCTACTAATTCCATATGCAAAACTGCATATGAGGAAACCGCAGTGGTATCTAAAAAGTGTTTGGACTCAGCATTATCACAGCCTAGAGACAGTCATAACCTTGATTCCCTGCCTACAACAGGAGTTTCGATGGTGGTCCCAGGCCTGTCACCACAATAAGGGACAGCCTTTCACCCTACCTACAGCCAGGCAGACAATAACAACGGATGCATCGGATTATGCCTGGGGAGCACATATGGCTGGAAAATGTATTCAGGGCATGCGGCCCAAGGAACAAATGCATCTTCACATCAATCAAAAAGAGATGCTAGCTGTACAGAATGCCCTGACAGCCTTCAAGGACCTAATTAATCCAGGACAACTATTAATAAAGACTGACAATACCACAGTTATGTGGTACATAAACAAGCAAGAGGGGGGGCACATTCCTACCCCTATGCAGACAAGCCATGGCTTTGTGGAACATAGCACTGACCTACCAGGTACATCTGCAAGCACAATTCCTGCCAGGAACAAAAAATACACTGGCAGACGAACTAAGCAGAAATCTAATGAATCCTCACGAATGGAAGCTAAATCCACAAGTGTTCAACATGATAATAAGGAAATGGGGATGCCCAGACATGTATCTTTTTGCCTCCCGTCACAATTGCCAAATACAGAAATTTTGCACAAGGACTTATCACTCTCAAGCATGGAAAGTGGATGCTCTATCATTCAGCTGGAAAGACGTGACAGTCTATGCCTTCCCTCCAATGCCTCTTCTCACCAAGGTGCCTCTAAAAGTCAAACAAGAGAGGCCAATACCCAATCCTAAAGACTTTGTCCCAAGGTCCACCTTGGCCTCTACCTCAAATCCCTCATCTTCTGACACAACAAAACAATCAGATTCTTCAGTCAACTCAGAACCTTACACCTGGCAGCATGGCAGATAATGTAGCCACTCAGACTGCACCTCTCTCTAAAGCTGTTATGGATGTTATTTTGGAAGCCAGGAGGCCCAGCACTAGGAAATCTTATGCAGAAAAATGGAAGAGATTCTGCGCTTGGAACCAGGCACAAGGGCTCGAACCACTTGTCCCTAATATACCTCAGATTTTGCAATACCTAACTGAGATGTTGGACAAAGGCCTATCTTTTTCATCCATTAAAATCCATGCCTCTGCCATTTCAGCGCATTACAATACGGATCATCCTATTTTTTCACATCCTCTACTACGACAATACCTTTGAGGGGCAAAAAATATAAGACCCCCTAGGAGAGCACCAGTACCTACTTGGGACCTCAATTTTGTTTTAGAAAAACTAACACTACCTCCATTTGAACCAGCCAGCACAGCTGATCTAAAAGTCTTGTCATGGAAAACTGCTCTGCTCCTAGCAATAACTTCAGCAAGAAGAGTCTCAGAGTTACAGGCATTGATGGCTGTGGAACCTTTCTTCATTTTTCATCAGGACAGGGTTTCTCTTAGGACAAACCCAACATTCATGCCAAAAGTGGTCTCCAATGTGGCCTTAAAACCAAACCATTCATTTACCTACTTTCTACACAAGTCCACAGAATAAAGGGGAAAGACTTCTGCACGCTTTAGATATACACAGGCAGCTACGATTCTACTTGGACAAAACAAAAGCTTTCAGAAAAACTGAGCAACTGTTCATGGCATATGCTGCAGGATCACAAGGAAAGCCTATTACAAAGCAGACAATCTCCAAATGGATAGGACGCTGCATCCGCTTCTGTTATGCACAACATGGCAAATCTGTGCCTAAGGGCATTAGGCCTCATTCTACCAGAGCAGGAGCGACTTCAGCAGCTTTCCTCAGAGGAGTACCAACCAAAGACATATTAGAAGCTGCAACCTGGAGTTCAGTGCACACTTTCACCAAGCAGTACCACTTACCTTTCTACTCTAAATCCAGAGCAGGCTTTGCCACTGCAGTTCTGCAGGGCTTGTTAGCCTTGCCAAATCCAATTTAGACCCAGCCACCCTACCTCAGCTTTGAGATTCTACCCAAGTGTAATGACTGCAACAGTGGAACATGATGAACATAGTACAGTTGTGTACCTACCATAAATGTAGATGTTCGAGTGTATTCACTGTTGCAGTCCAGGTTACCCACCCACCATCCCCCTTTTCTTTGCTGGGACTTTGCTCTACTTCTCAACTCTATACAACCTATGTGGTGTATTTGCTTGTAGATAAAGGAAATGTTTATAGTAACATATGCATGTTTTTTTTGGCATATTTTTATCTTTTCAGCCTTCCTATCTGGGGGCACCTGACATCTGGGGCAAGAAAAACTGAAGGAAATGGCATCGGTTGCAACCTTTATACCCCTGTCACACTGACGTCAGGGAAGAGGCGACAGCAACTGATGCAGGACCAGGACTTTGGAACTCGGGACGACTGCAGGTCGCCTGCCAGCAGGATAACCCAAGTGTAATGACTGCAACAGGGAATACGCTCCAACATCTACATTTATGGTAGGTACACAACTGTACTTTTATGCCTTTTCTCCTGTGCCTCTGCTCTCCAAGGTACTACTAAAGATCAAACAGGACATGCCAAGGACGATTTTAATTGCACCAGACTGGCCATGCCAACACTGGTATCCCCTTCTGCACAGTGTGTCATGCTTGGCCCCATGGCACCTGCCTCAGACTCCTTCCCTGTTGTCTCAGTAGGAGACCCAGATTCTGCACCCTCAGCTGCAAACCCTGAACCTAGCAGCCTGGCTAATTACCTAATCTGTCCTTTACCACCCCTCAGTAAATCAGTGATGGATATTTTAAAAGCTAGGGGCCTAGTACTAGAAAATCTTATGCTGCAAAATGGAAAAGATTTTGTACCTGTAACCAGTCTCAAGGGATGAGCGCAGCAGTGCCCAATTTACCTCAGATTCTACAATATTTGATTGCGATGCTTCATAAGGGCTTGTCCTTTTCCTCCATCAAAATTCATGCCTCAGCCATTTCAGCTCATTATAGCACAAAGCCTCCCCTCTTATCTCATCCACTGCTCAAGCAGTTCCTCAGAGGGGCCAAAAATTTAAGGCCATCAAGGAGAGCTCCGACTCAAGCCTGGGACCTTAACTCTGTCTTGGAGAAACTCACCCCTCTCCTCCTTTCGAGCCAGCTGCTACTGCAGATTTAAAATTCCTTTCCTGGAAAACAGCTTTCCTTTTAGCAATCACTTCTGCAAGAAGGGTATCTGCGTTAGAGGCCCTTATGGCAGTGGAGCCTTTCATCATCTTTCATGCAGATAGGGTGTCCCTCAGAACCAATCCCTCCTTCATGCCCAAGGTGGTATCCAGTGTGGCTCTCAATCAGTCCATTCATTTGCCTACCTTCTTTCCTAACCCACAGAATAAAGGAGAACGGACACTGCATTCCTTAGATGTGCACAGACAACATAGATTCTACTTGGACAAGACTAAACCTCAAAGGAAATCTGAACAACTGCTGGTGGCATTTGCTGCAGGGACAGAGGGGAAAGCTATTTCAAAGCAAACCACTTCAAAATGAATAGGCTACTGCATTCACTTCTGCTATAAGCACCATGGAAAACCTATCCCACAGGGAATCAGACCCCATTCAATCAGGGCTGCATCTACCTCTACAGCCTTTCTCAGGGGCGTCCCTACAAGGGACATCCTAGAAGCTGCTACCTGGAGGTCTGTACATACTTTCACCAAGCATTGTCATTTGCCAGTTTTTTTCTAAATCCAGATCTGGTTTTGCCCTTGCAGTCTTGCAGGGCCGTATAGCTGGTCCTAATTCTATCTAAATTCCTCCTCCCAACCTTAGCTTTGGGAATCTACCCAAATGTAATGACTGCAACAGTGAAACACGAAGAACATAGTACAGTTGTGTACACTTATCATAAATGTAGATGTTCGAGTGTATTCACTGTTGCAGTCCTGGTTACCCTCCCTCCAGCCCCCTGTCTTCTTTTGGCTATACCTCTACTCATTTACCATGCTCAAAAAGCTTTTTGGTGTATTTGCTTTTTTGTTGGAGGTATATCCTTGTATTATAGATTTAATTGCTTCCCATTAGGGGGGCACCTGACATCTGGGGCAAGTAAAACTGATGTAATGGCGTTGGCTGCATGTTTTATACCCCTGACGTCATGGAAGAAGGGACAGCAACTGACGCAGGACCCAAGACTTTGTTAATCAGGCCGACTGAGGTCTACTGCAAGCAGATAACCCAAATGTAATGACTGCAACAGTGAATACACTCTAACATCTACATTTATGGGAAGTGTACACAACTGTTCTTTTTAGTGCACAAGTGCTTAAGCCAGAACTAAGACATTTCAGAGTAATTGACACAATAGGCCTTCAGCCAGCAGTTTCCAGCCAGAAGGGTATAGGCTATCATCTCTTGCCACAAGAGTTTAGACTACAGATCCTTGTGATGTAAAGTAACTGGTTTGGAACCCATGTGCTTACACCAGAATAAAGCCACTTAAAATAACAGGCACAGTAAGCCTTCACCAGCAAATCCCAACTTAGAAGGGTGTAGGCTGTACTGTCCTGCCACAAGAGTATAGATCACAAATCTTCCTAATGTAAAATAACTGGTTTGGAACTCGGTGCTTAAACTGAAACAAAGGCACTTAGAACAGCAGACACAATAGGCTGTCATACTCCATTCCCAGCTCAGAAGGGCAGAGGTTACCCTCTCCTGTCACAACAGTGCAGACCACAAACCTTCTTAATGTAAAATAACTGGTCTGAAGCCCAATCCTTTAACCAAAACTAAGGTACTTAGAGTAACAATTACAGTTTAATCCCGTTTGTTTATTTTATTTATTTATATTTGTTGACCGGGAGTGTCCGACTGGACGTAGGTCCATTTTCAGCGGAGGCCCGGGGAGAAAAGCTCCACAGTTAAAATAAACAGACAGTAGTTACATTGGATTACATAGCGATTAACAATTTACATACCAATTACTTACAACATATTTACAGATGAAGAACATAGTACATCAGTAGACAACTGGCTGACAGGTTCAGTGCAAACTATATCTATACCAGAGGATTGTAGCCCCCCAAACATCTCCAACACCCAGGTGAGAACTGCTCTCTCCAAAGCAAAAAACACAGCATCCGTGGGACTGGATGGTGTCCCCGGCTGTGTGCTCCACGAACTCAATGAGGAATTAAACCCGCAGTTAGGACAGCTGTTTAATCTTAGCCTCACCTCAGGGCTTGACAAGCCTTATCTGCAAAGTCATGGAGAGGATCATAATGGAACTCATAAATAAAGACATAGGGAACTTGCAGACTTTGGATCCAACCCAGTTTGGCTTTGTCAAAGGCAGATCGGCCATTGATGAGGAAAGGCAGTCCATACAGCCTACCTTGACCTGGTAAACCCATACATCACAAGATGGGTTGCAAACTGGCTAAGTGACAGAACCCACAGGGTCAGAGTTGCTGGAGCCATTTCAGACTCAAAGCCTGTCACAAGTGGTGTCCCACAGGGATCAGTCCTGGGTCCACTCTTGTTGCATCTACTTTTCTGAAGTACAAGCAAACACAGGAGGTTATGGCTGACAAAGTTTGCAGATGACTGCAAACTAGGCGCCAGTCGAAAACACATCTGACACAGATATCCCTCACAGAAGCGGATAACTGGTGCCAGAGCCATGGCCTAAAGTTAAATGCCAAGAAATGCATAGTCATAAAAACAAGGTTACCTAGCTACCATATAGGTGGCAATCCACTGAGCACAGAAGAAGTCATCAGGGATCTGGGGACCCAGGTTGACAGTTTGACACTCATGTTGCTAAAGTAGTTAGGAAAACCTTCTGCATTGCCCACCTGATCATGAAGGGATTCACATCTAGATCAAGAGGTCATCGTCCCCCTGTACTCATCACTCATTAATGTATCTGACCCGACACCTGCAGCAGCTGGAAAGGCCCCAAAGTTCCTCACCAAAAGGATAAAGGGTCTCAAAAATATGTCTTATGCTGCCCGACTGAAAGAACTCCAGCTCTATTCAGTCTCGACATATAAGGCCATGTCAAACCCTGATTTGATGAATATGCTTCACCTCAAAAATCTAGATCCTTATTAATAGAGCGTGCTGGAGGGACAGATTCATCACCCAGAGACTCCTATGCTGTGGAACAAAAATCTTGACCAATGGATGGGGTTACTTCAGTGTCACTGCTTGACAGAGGCACAGCAAAATAATAGGCATAGTTTTATTCAAAACCTATGAACTAGAATCTTTATCTGTGAAGTACATAACCGACATTAACAAATGTTACAAGAAGAAGTTCCTGCTGTATAATAAATACTGGCTTATGAGCATCTGAGCTTGCTATAATCAAAGTAGTTAGTGGAGTGGAAAGAAGGGTAGTGGTTGGATTGGGGGGGGTGATATTAGAGTGGGAGTTGCAAGGGCATAGCCAGCATGTGTTTAGGTGCGCTTTTAGTAAAGTTTTGAAGTGGGTGCATGATGGTACGGAGGTAATTGTGGGTGGGAGGGAGTTCCATAATTTGGCTGTGGTGCAAGAGAATAGTGCTTCACCAGCAGAGTTATTGGCTTTAGTGATCTGCAAGCGATTTTTGCTGCTGGATCTTAGTGGTCTGGTGGTGCGATAGGGTTGGAGTAGATTCTGGAGGGATGGGACATTTAGTGGATGATTTACTAGTTTGTGGGTGAATGAGAGTTGATACCATTGAAGGAGGTGAAGGGAGTTCAAGCCAGCCCAGTTCAGCAAGTGAGAGACAGTGGTGACTACGGTAGGATGCCCCTTTGGCGAATTTGGCGATTTTGTTGTAGCAGGTCTCTAGCTTGTTTAGATCGCATTGCCTTAGGTTGGTATATATTGGACAGGCATAAAGTAGGGTGGAGATAAGGTGGGAATTTGCTACTGAAATCTTTGCTGCTTTGGTGAGAAGTTGCTTATTTCTGTATAGTGCTCCTAGTTTTTTGTGGACTTTTTTTATGGTCAAGGATATGTGAATGTCAAATTTTAGTTTGTCTATTTCCACTCCTAGCAATTTAGTGTGTTCAGTTGAGTATATAGTGGTGTTGTCTTTTGCTGTGATGTTAAAGTGAGAGTTGTTTTGAGTATATTTGGTGGGTTGGAAGATGAGTAGTTTAGTTTTGTTTGGGTTGAGTATTAATTGGGCATCGGATAATCAAGTTTCAACAGAGGAAAAGGCTTCCTGTGTGATTTTTTGCAGTTTGGGTAGGGACTGGGCTGAGCAGATGATGGTTGACTCATCTGCCTATTGTATGAGTGTGCCATGTTTGGTGGCAGAGGCTAGATTATTGGTGAAAACAGAGAAGAGTAGGGGTCCAAGGATGGATCCTTGGGGAACCCCTATGGAGACAGGTAGTTGGGGAGATATGTCATTCTGCCATACAACGGATTGTTGCCGGTCAGACAGGTAACTCTGAAACCAGTTGGTGACTAATTGTGTGAGAAGGATAGGTTATTGAGGACAGAGATAAGTTGTTTGTATGGGACAATGTCAAATACTTTAGATAGGTCTAGGAAAGTAGCAGAGGAGAGATGGCCATTGTTTTTATGCTGAAGGATAGTGTTAGTAAAGGAGAGTAAGGCAGTGGTGGTGCTATGGTTTGGTCGGAAACCATGCTGAGTATTGGAAAGGAGGTTGTTAGTAAGGAGGTAGTCTGAGACCTGAGAGTGTATGCATCTCTCTAGTATTTTGGAGAGTGGAGAGAGAATAGCTATGGGGTGGTAATTGGTTAGTTCTGTGGAGGTCCGCCTTTGTGGAGGGGAATTATATGTGATACTTTCCACAGTGTGGGAACGTAACTTTCTGACAGATCGGTTAATCAAGATGGATACTGGGTAGGCCAGAGCATCAGCTGCGATTTGTAGGTATTCTCTTGGGAGGTTGTCTGCTGCTAATCTGGTGGGCTTAAGTTTAGTTAAGAGTTTTTTTATGTTGGAGGTAGGTACAGGCGAAAAAGAGAAGGCAGTGGGGAGATTACTAGTTGAAGGTGTGGGTTGGAGGGGAGGGGGTTGTGTTGTTTAGCTAGTGATAGTATGGTTTGTGTGAAGTGTGTGTTGAATGAGGTAGCAATATTTTCTGAGGAGTGAGGGATGTTAGGAGGAGGGGTACTGACTTTACCTGGGTGGAGGATGGAGTTTATGGAGGACCAGAATTGTTTGGGGCTGTGTTGAGAGGAGTCTAGGGCAGACTGGTAGTATTGGAATTTGTCCTGTTTTATTAGCTTTTTGACTCTATTGCGTAGTTCTAGGAATTTCTGTCCAGTTGAGGGGGTTTTGGTTTTGCGCCAGTGCTCCCAGGCTTTATCCCTGTTTTTTATTTCTGACTTAGTGGTTTTCTGTAGCCATGGGGAGGATTGTGCTTTGATTCTGTAAAGTCGTATGGGGGCATGGTAATTAAGCATGCTCAGGAAGGTAGTATTAAAAAATTCAACTGTGTCATCAAGACTGAGGTACTTTGGAGGATGCCAGTTGCATTCTTTGAGGGATGAGATGAATGTGAGTGGGTTAAAGTTTAGTTTTTTACGTATTTGACGGTAGATGACAGGTTTAGCTTGGTATAGGTATTTTTTGAGTTGGAATGTTGGGGAGTGATCACTGAGGCTGTCTGATAAGCAGCCTGTTATATTTGACTGGGGGGTTTTACTGACTAGTATCCAGTCTAGGGTAGTATGCTTGCTGGAGTTTTTATTTATCCTGGTTGGCGACTGGATTAGTTGGGTGAAGCCATGACGGTTTACATGATGGGTTGGATGGTTGCCAGAACAGGATTGCCAGTCAATATTGAAATCACCTAAAATTATAGTTTCTTGGGGGAGATGGTGGGTAGACCAGCTGAGGAGGTTTTCTAGTGGAGGGATGTTTTGGCCAGGTGGGAAGTAGCATCCAATTATGTTGATGGTTTTGTTTTGGTTTATTTTGAGGTTGGTATATATTATTTCTTCATTGCCTATTTGTGGAGCTGATGATTTTAAGATCTGGATGTTTAGATGCTGTTTAAATATTATAGCTACACCGCCTCCTTTCTTGTTTAGCCGGTCTACTCTTAGTATGCCATAACCTGTAGGGAGTATTTGCTCACTGGTAATGTGAGGTCTTAGCCAGGTTTCTGTCAGGATGACTATATCTGGGGAGTACAAGTCTATGGTGGCATGGAGTTCATGGACTTTGTTGGATATACTTCTTATAGTTAGGCTTAGTAGAAGGAAGTAATGTGGCTTTCTATTGGCTGTAATATGGGAGAAGTTGTGGTTTCTAGTCTGATTATGAGGATTGGGGTTGGAGATGGTAGTGCCAGGGTTGGGGTGGATATCTGTACTTAGGGCTAGTTTGGATATGCATGAGGTTATTAGTTTTCTCAGTTTTTGAATGCGTTTGATTATAAGGGAAACTTTATGATTGTGCTCTTTGGGTAATAGGTATGGTGGGAGGGTTACTGTGTTAAGTTGTAGGGATGCTTTATGTTTAAGTAATATAGTTGGTAGAACATGTGGGGGTGCATAGGGATGTTTCTTGAGTTGGTGGGAGGGGAGCTGAGTGAGGGTGAGACATTAGTGGTGGTGTGGGTAGTGGTTGAGTGGGGGAATGATGGAGCTTTGGTAGGATGTAAGATATGCAAGGAGAGTGCATGCCGTGAGCATAGGTAAGGTATGCTTGTACATGTTAGTTGAGGAGGTGTGATAGTAGTGGGAAGATGGAGGAGGTAGTGCTGGGTAAGTGCTGTGGTTGACTACTGGAAAGATGGTAGGGGTTTGTGAGTGTAATAAAGGTGGGACCACTGGGGGCGGGAGGGAATAGGGGGCAGGGTGGGGACCGTAGTGGGTAGAGACCGTTAGTTGCTCTTATGAGGGGGCTGGAAACAATCTGGTAACAGAGTTAACTGATAAATGAACATATGATAGTGACAAGGGTGGTTGTAGTTGTAAAAATGGTACCTGCCACAGGTAATATTTATTAAATTTGGGATTGTCTTAAGGTAATAAACAGGGAAGGGGTAGTGGAGAACAAGGGTGTGAGCAGGCAGTTCTTTGTACTGCTGCTAATGAGCCAAAGCAAAGACAAGTTTGTGTTTAAGAAACAATCACAATTGACCAAGGACTGCTCTGAAACTCTAAGTCATTTCTTAACCATTACTCAGGTGGAAAAACAGGATAACCTTGTATCAGTAGGCTACTGTGGTCTCGGTGTAAATTAACAAACACAATATTGATCAGTTATGGATACTATTTGTTAATAGAAGGGAATAAGAGAAAGTGGAAGATGAATGAGTGTGTGTGGGGGTGGGCGGCTGCTTACAAGCCAAAGCAGAGTGCTCTCCAGGGGAAAATGAATATTGGCTCAAACAGGTAGACACATACTCAGTTAACTTTAGCTGTTTGCAGACAGTTCAGACCCGGACTGCACTTTTCTTATAAGAATGATAAAGGTGGTACCGCAGTTGAATACTTAAGAGTGGTGTTACGTTGGAGAGACACTGAGCTCCTTCATGGGGCCTGTAGCAGAGTGGATTGTAGTTGTGATTGCTAACAAGCAGTTATAAATGTAGCAGAATAAATGCAATTGAACACTTCAAGAACAAGCAGTAAAAGCAAGATAAAGTAATAAAGTAGGAAGAGACATAAAAACAGTAAAACAGCTAAATAAAGTTTTTGTAGTTAAGTAGGAAGGGAGGACACTGAAGATAATTCAAGGTTAAGAAACTAAAGGGGGTGGGCCTTCTCAAATGATTTCACTGTATACAGTAGAATGAGCTGATGCAATTGGACTTAGAGAAGTGTCCAATATCAAATTTGTAGTAGACGTGGGCAACTCACAAGCCACCAGCTTTTAAGAGCACAGCCGCAATTGGGTGGCTGGGTGGGAGAAAAAATGGATACTGAATCAGAACAAACGTACAGACAAGTAAAGAAACCTTGGACGTAAAACCTGAGATATGTTCACAAAACACAGCAGAATACTGTTAAAACCTAGAACCTAACAGCAGCACATGATTGGTAAATATCAGTGAAACAGAGCAAAAAAGTATATACTTAAATCAGCTTTGTGTTTATATTCGTGTTAAGAGTTCCCAATGGCTTAGATGCAGTAATTCTTGTACCTAGCCACAGGTAATGTTCTTTTGCAGATATGCTTAATCTATCACAGATGTAGTTAATTTACCCATTTTCATGTCATCTGCATATAGACTATAGACCACGTCAGATGAAAAAAGATAGCCCTGAAAGATGCAGCCTAAACGGGTATGGGCCTATGACAGATCCCTGTGGGACATAGTAACCTAGATTTTCACCTATCCTATTGCTGTATACTTGCCATGTCCTGTTTGCAAGCTGTACAGTTGTCCATCATATCAAGGTTACATAAATATTTAGTTCTGATTGATCTTATTGATCAGAGTTTATGTATGACCCTATCAAAGTATGAAAATAAGTCTATGTAAATTATATCACAGCACACCTTTTCATTTATAGCAGTTGTTTTGTTATACCACATCATGTTACAGGTAGTTGTAGCTCTATTTTCAACTCCTAAATAGCTAAAATGTGACCTATCAAGATAACTTGAGTCACTTTTCAACTACAACCTCTAAACAAGCTGTGTTCCACTTGAGTAGAGGACTGTATCTGTTATCTTTCTTCACAAGGGTAGACCCTCAACTGACCCCTGAAAACTACAGACCCATTAGTCTGAGTAATTTAGTATGCAAAACTGTGGAATGAATTGTCATGGAAATGGTCAACAAAGACATTGGCAACCTACAGACACTGGACCCATCTTAATGTGGTTTTGTCAAAAGAAAATCCTACCTGCTTTACCTGTTAGACTTCTTTGAGAGGGTCACTAAGCCAATGGATGAGAAGAAATCTGTCTACCGCCTACCTAGGTCAGTACCCCATTTGGGTATTGTTGACAAACTGCAAACTAAGCACAAATCCTTACAAAACTCACTGGCTTGCCAGCTGATTCACAGATAGGACCCAAGAAGTCAGGATTGGTGAGACGACCTCCACCAAGAGACTGGATTACCAGCTGAGTACCTCCAGGCTCTGTGCTGGGCCTACTCCTGTTTACCATATACTTCTTGGAGGTCAAGGCTAATGTCTGGGGCCTCTGGCTCACCATGTTTGCAGACAAATTTAAATTGGGAGATACCATACATTGCCTCCATTGAACTAACATCCCACAAGAGTCAGACGCAGACAAATGTCTGGTGCCAAAGCTACAGATTAAAACTGAATGCCAAGAAATGTGTTAAAATGCCTGTTGGAGAAATGTCCATCCAGATTAATTACTCTATTGATAACTCAACTCGAAGAGTTGACCTTCTAGTTAGGGATTTGGGAACACACACAAACAGTAATCTGACCTTTGAACCACATATAGCCAAGGTAGTAAAACGAGTCATTTTGTCGCCCAACTTATAAGTAAAGGTATAGCATTTAGGTCCAAGGAAGTTGGTGTACAATTTTACACAGCCCATATCAGACCCATCATGGAGTCCAATTTCCTCTTTGGCATGTGCCTGACCAGGCATAGGCAACAGTTGGAACACTCTGAGGTTTTTCACCGAGAATCCAGGGTATTAACACATTGTGCTGTACAGATCACGTTAAAGCCCTGTCTCTATACTGTCTTCTACAGGTTACTGAGAAACAGTCTGTGCCTGGCATATAAAGCATCCTCAGATCCAGCACTGATGGACCTTTTGCATGTCCACAAAATGAATAGCACCAGAAGCAGTAGATGCTTTGCAACACAAATAGAACATGCTGATGAGACAGATGTTTCAAAGGATCCCCACACTCTGGAATAGGTTCCTCATCCATGTGACAGTCCAATCTTATTCAAAGGTAACCTTGACCATTGGATGGAAAATTGAAAATTCATCCCCAGACTTGCCCTCATGTCTCTGATAGTTAGGGAATATTTACTAGTAGTGTTTAACATCCCACACACACACACACACACACACACACACACACACACACACACACACACACACACACACACACTCTGTCTTTAGCAACCTCCTAACTAACATACCCCTCCAAATAGATGGCCATGTTACATGGGGACACATTTGGGTTGCATGGGTTGGGTTATAATGGCCCTGGGGGTCATTCCCATAGTATATACCTTTGAACCTGTATGCATGCTGATGTGTGGTTTCAGGTATTAACCTTTCCAGTTTTGACTACTGTATATCCAAAGTAACCCCTATTATTTTTCCACAACAAGAAAGTAAACTTATGGGTCTATATGCCTCTGGGTTTGTTCTATTCCCCTTTCCCTTAAAGATGGGTTTAGCAGGTGCATGTGTCCAATCTTACAGAATCTCCCCATACTTAAATGATCTAGTAAACAAGTGCAATGGTACTATAAGTTCATGCTGGAGTGTTCTTTTGTCATTATTACTAATTCCATCTTCAACTTCTGCTTTTTTGCGTCCAGCTCGCATAATTATTTTTCAGTACAATCTAGTATCATTTCAGTATCTGAAGTTACTTGAATGTTACTAACACAGTTTTCACCCCTTCATAAAGCCAAACTGGTTTGCATAAAATTTTGTAAATACGTCTATAATCTGTTGTATTTGAGAGTAATTTTTAGAATTTACACTGTTTATCAATTTGCATGATTTTACTCGTACCACATCTTAAACAATAAAATAGTTTTCTATTTATTTATTTTTTTTAAAAAATGTGTGCACGCAAGTGTGAAACTGTTAGGTTGTTGTATTGTGGAAACGAATTAACCTGTGGAGGACATCAACAATGGAGAACAAGTCATGGTATTTCCCATTAAGTAGTAGCTTCTGTATGCTGGGAAACAGGTTGAAGGTTTAGTGTGTAATTTAGTGGATTTGATAGCAAAGGGATATTTAATGGACTGTCTTGTTGATTTGCTTACTTTGATGTTGTTGAAGTATATATAGTAGTCTGCAATTTTGTTGCCACTGTCCTGAGAAGTTGTCAAGTTTAGATAATTTTCAGTAGCAGAGTTTTATTTTTTTTTTTTTTACCAAAGTACTTTGCTGAGAACGGCCCTGAAGTCAGCTGGATTATTTAAGCCCGAATCTTTTTTGAAAGTTTTTCAAGTAGTCTTGCTTCAGTTTTTAATTACTGACTGTGGCAGGGCTAGTAACCTGGGGGTGTGAATATTGTCTCTAGATGATTGTCATTGTTGATGTGACAACCCAAACTCATGAACAGAAATGGGTTTATGGATGGAGTTGTTACATGCTTCTTCATATTTGTTGAGACTTTTTATCACTTGCTTTGCTTATGAACATATACCGCACCTTGTAACACTGAGCCATGCTTTTCCTCCCATTTGAATCATTTAAGTCCGTTCATGAGAGTGTGTAGGGTAGTATGTGTCTTAGAAAATAAATGCATATAGTTTACCTAATGTGTCCCTTGTCTGTACAAAACAGAAAAGATAGAGAATTTTTAACATAGTTTTGCCAAGTTGTATAATGTGTGTTTCATTTTTTTCCACAGAGATTCCGGACAGAGTTTGCTGAGGGTAAAATTACAGGAAGGGTAAGTATCCTGATTGTGTGAAACTTAGGATTTGCAATTATTCAGCTGGAGAGCATTTTTCTTTACATTCTTAAAGGACAGCCACAGCAAAAAAACTGAAGAAAACATTTTTTATTGTCTTGAATTTTTTTTTGCAATGCTGATGGCATCACTCAGTGTTTATTTTCTAGTTTGTTATAATTTGCAATAGCAGGATTTGGTGGGGTTGCCATTTTGCATGATTTTGCTGTTACAGTTAACTGCCATCTCTTATTCTGTAAGGATTGAGAAGCATGAGATGATCACACAATCAGTTGAACTACAGTGGCATGTTGTGTTTTTCTGCTCTGTCAGTTTCAGTCTATGCCTTTCCATTGCACTGTTGCAGTGTTCCTTACAGTAGGAATTCCCTGACAAAGGTGGACTGACATCTGCCACTATACCAGAGCCTTTAGGCTGCTAAGGGTACTTTGTATGTCACGCATATGCTTTCCGCATAGGGCATAAAGATGACGACATACCAACCTCAGAGCTTCTTTGTCTCCTGTCCGTATGCCATATTTTGATTGTCGGTCTGAACACCCACATTGTTTACAGGTTCATCAAGCTGTTTCAGATAAGTGCCCCATTGGGGTTTTTTGCTCTTATCTTTTTTTCTTTTTGTGTGTTGCTTGTGGGGTTCATATCATCCAGAAAGGGTAAATCTCAGTGCTAGAGACATATTCCCCATAAAGATTTTCACGAGCAGTGCTTATTTTGTCTCGGCACTACCCACAGCCATACGTCCTATTCTGTTTGTCAGGCTTTCATTCCAAAGACTCTCCGTAGTCAGCTTTCCTCTTTGGCCTTGTACTTAGAGAACCAGTGTCCTAAGCTTTTAGCGAAAGATGCTATGGAAGGAACTTCTTGCTCCAAGGATCAGCTGTCCGTGAAGAAAAAAGGATAAGAAATCTAGGTCCAATTCTTCTGCTGTGCCACCTCTGCCAGATGTCTCTCCTGAGGCTAATGAAAACCCGGATGATTGTCAAGCTCTGCCGTTGGATTTCTCTGCCATGACTGTTTTGGATGCGGGCATGAATCCAACCTCCTCCTTCATGTCTTCGGAGGCCTTGCAGATGTCCACTTCAGATGTTCAGGGTGAACCACGGCTGATTATTTCTGAAGGGCCTAGGGGTGTTCTTCACATTTTGGTTATAGAGGAATTTCTGACCAACTATTGAATGCAATCCAGGGTTTGAGCCTTCTAAATTTTACAAGGTGGACATCTCTTTGAAAAAGAAACAAAAAAACAAAGCACGTTTCTCCGCCTCCAAAGGATCCTCCGTGTGAATGGCAAAATTTCACTCAGGGGTTGTTCAATGCCCTTATGGTTTTGAAACCTTCTCATGGAGTTTCTGTTCCTGCTTCCCACTTGGTCCTGTACTCCCCTTAAAAAAACCCAAGGAATAGGATTCCTTTGAAGAGGAGGTGGATTCAGACAAATAATCCCTTGCTTATTCATCTCTGATCCCCTCTCCTTTGGACTAGGGTTCTGAGGAAGAGGAGTCCACAAGTTCTGTCACTACTTTTAGAGGAGATTTCTTTTGAGAATACAATCTCTAGAATGATGGAGTTTGTTTTTTTAATGGGATTGCACCCAGTTTCCGTGGTCCAGAAGAGGTATTCTGAGCTTCTGTAAATTGACTCTCGTAGACCTGTTGCTGTTCCTCCTGTTTTGCCTGCATAGTTGGATGCCTTTTCTACTCCATCTAAGGCTCCAGATTTCCAGCCTCTTGCCCCCAAGAAATCTAATAGGTTTTATAGGGTGCCTGAGACTGCAAATTTCTCTACAGGTGTCCTCCTGCTGAACTCTCTGTGGTGTTCATGGCATCTGACAAGCCATCTCTTTTACTGCCTTCTACTAAGTTACTTCCTTCTGGTAAAGGCAGCAGAACTATGGAAGTACTATGTAAAAAGGTTTATATCTTGGCTTTTAGGGCTGTCATTTATCAGACCCATATATCCCAGGAATATTTTGTCTTCTTTCTCAAGCCTTTCAGGTAATTTATGATCTCCCTGACTCTGAAGGGAAGACGTTTGCTCTTTCCCTGCTAGAGACTTCTTCCCAGGTGGTTCGCCATTCTACTAAATGCAGTTATAATGCAGAAGATGCTGCTTCTAGATCTGCTGCTTTTGATCCTGTGAGGAGGTATTCCTGGCTTAAGCTTCAGGCTTTGTTTGATGATATTAAGGCTGAGTTGATGGATGCTCTTGTAGATGATGAACACTTGTTTGGTGAAGCTGCTGCTGATTAAGTCTCTTCAGGATGAGGACAAGGCCTTGCAGGGACTTAAACATGTTTTTGTTCTTCCTGTACCTAAGTTTCAAAGAAATTACTCTGATAAGTCGCCCCTTGTTCGTAGGCAGTTTTGCCCCCCCCCCCAAGGGTAAAAAAGGTGGAAAAGTGGTCTCCTCCTGCTAAAGCTACCGAGACTACTGTGACACAGAAGTCTCCTTATCCTGACAAAGCAGGTATGCTGTCTGACTGTCCTGTTTTTCTCAGCCACATTCCTCTTTCACTTTGTCTTTCCCTGTCCCTTCTTGTCTGGTTAAAGATTACTGAGGATTCCTGGGTTCTGTCCATTATCCACCTAGGGTATTTCATGGTATGGAAATGTCTTCCCCCTTTCATGGGCATTCCTCAGCCCCTTTAGGAGCAGTTGCCTGTCTTTCCAGGGAAGCTTCAGGATCTTTTGAATCAGGAGAACTATTCAGAAAATTCCAGTTTCACTAACTGGGAATGGGTTCTACTCAAGCATGTTTCTTGCTCCCAGGAAAGAGGGCACTTGGAGACTTATTTTGGTCCTCTGTCATCTAAACACTTTCTGAAGGTCCATTCTTTTTGAATGTCCCTTCAGACCTTGATGTTCTTCGTGTTTCACTGTTGCAGTCATCACCTGTGGGGTTATCCCTGCTGTGGTACCCCGCAGCCGCCCCGAATACCAGCATCAGTGCTTTTCTGCACCTGCTGCTATCGCTCGCTGACTGACATCAGGCCGTCAGTGCTATAAAGCAAGGCAGCCGACGTCATTACATCAGCCTTTCTTGCCATGGAGCCCATAGCAGAAGCAGTTCGCAAGTGTGCGGGTCGGTTGCTACTAGAGTTCGAATTACAGCTGAAAACATCTAAAGCTAAGTATCCTGTTGGGGATCCTTTTTTCTTGCACTAACTAATGTCCGAAAAAGTTAACAATTGTCTCGCCTGTGGAAAGCAAATCCCACACAGAGACTTACATTCATGCTTTGTCACTTGTTCAGGCCCAAACCATGATGTCCCCTGTTGCCGGTTCTGTGCCCTCTTTAATGTGAGAACCGTTTGTCGTAGATCTCTTGTTGTAGACAGGTATTTTCGCCTTCTATCTTCACATTCTGAAGTTGCGTCAGTCAGCCAACAATCTGTAGACATACCGAAAAAACGTAGGGATAAAGCTAGACAGACCACGCAAGGCTAAGCCTTCTGACGATGCTACCGGTAAGCAGTTCGTCAGTTCTCCGGAATTCAGTGAGGTGCTTTTGTGGCCCCTGATGCCCGATATGACAGGCCTCTACCAAGACCCTTTTGGAGTCCGGTATGCCACAGAAATCTTCATCTTCCGAGCCTTTGGTTGTTTCTGCCTCAGTTGGGTCTGGAGCTGCAACACAGGCACCAGCTTCCGAGGAGGCCTTTCGCACTTCCAGTTCTAGACAAAAAACGATGTCTTCTCATCAGACCACTGTTTCTCTCAGACCAATGGGCCAGGCCCCTCCTAGAAAATCTACCTCTAGCCACCAACTTACTCCTGCTCTACCTCTGCAAGCCCAAATGCTTAAAATGGCGGAGGATCTTATTTCTCTTATCAGGTGTAGTCAGGCCACAACTTCTAAAAGGAAAAGGCACCCTTCTGAAATAATGACAGAACAAGATTCTGAGGAATCTGATTATTCAGATTTTGAAGAGGAACAACCACCTCTGACTGCTTATGAGGATTCAGATGTAGAGGAATCTATCCCTTCTGCCTCCCCAAAAGAGGACCTTTCCTTTGGGGAAACCCTTCGCACCCTCAGGAAACATTTCCACTGGGAATCTCAGGACTTCCCTCAGTCTAATAAAAGACTAAGAAAGTTTCTAGATCTGCCCCAGCACAGACCCCTGGCCACCCCCCTATCTTAGAAGTGGTGGATGGTGTTTTCCATGAATCCAGCTTTGCCCCTGATGCCCTTCCACCTACTCCCAGTAAATCTGACAGGTATTACAGAGTACCGGATTCTCACAAATACCTGTGCAGAAATCCTGTTGCAGACCCAGAGGTCATTACACAGGGATCTAAAGGAGCTAAGGATAGTTCTGCAAAGAATCCTATTCCTTCTGACAAGGATTCCAGAGCTTTGGACAGATGAGGTAAAAAAGTATACACCTCTGCAACCGTACCTATCAGAGTGCTCAACTCTCAGTTGCATATGTTAAAATATCAACAACACAGTTTGGAACTATTAAAGCAAAAGATTTCAACCTTTCCTGATCGTGCCAATTCGAAAGAGCTAGCAGATTTACTGCACTCATAGGTTCATAGATGTGTACTAGGCTAATGGCCCTGGAGCCTTCACAAGCCTAGCCCATAGGATTACCCTGGCTTTGTGCCTCCCAACCTTAGTGCCTCCGTCTAGTAGAGCCACTGGAGTGATCACTGGCATGAATTTTCTTTTTCCCATCCATTCATCAAGATTCCTCTTGAAGAGGGCCAGTGAGCTGCTCTGCTTGACATGTATGGGAAGTCTATTCCATAGTATGGGCAGTCTCTGGGTGAGGAACCTGTCCCTCCAGCATGTTCTGTTGATTGTGGTAATGAGGTTGAGGTCTCTGGAGCATGTGGTGCGGAGCGATTGGGATTTCTTTAGATGTAGCATTTCTAACAGAGCTGGGTCAGACGTGGCTTTGTAAGTCAAGCAGAGATCGCCTCTAAGTAGGCGATATGAGACAGAGACTAGTTGGAGTTTTTTGAGTCTGTCCATATAAGACAAGTGCTTAAGGCCTGGGATCCTCTTTGTGAGGTACTTTTGCAGCCTCTCCAGTTGTTGCAGACATCTAGTGAGGTACATGCCAAATGGGGCATTGTACTCGATGATTGGCCTAATGAGGGAAGAGTAGAGGTTGACAATGACTTATTTCTTCCTGGATGCAAAACCCTTTGTAATGAGATGTGCCACATAGAAGGACTTTCTGACCACAGTGGCAACATGGTGGTCAAAAGAGAGGTTGCTATCAACCTGTGTTCCCATATCTGTTATAACGCCTTCTGTGTTCAGTAGACTACACTCTACTTGTCAATTGTCCAAACACTCATTACACTGTGGATATGATGCCATAGAAGCCTCAAGCAGGGCAGCAGTGTCAGGATCTGTCATTAGGTGACCTGCATGGTTGAAGGAACAGCCTCTCCCTGATCATGTCAAGTCTAAATTAATTGATGCAATGCTATTTCTCTGTGGCTTCAGTGTTTAATTAATTGATGCACACTTGGATAAGGACCACTTGTTTGGAGTAAAAGCAGAAGGGGTGCTTAAAAAGATGAAAGACGAAGCAAAATATATGCAGACAGTAAAAGATTCCTGTCAGGTTCAACATTCTAGGTTCATCAGGAATTTTCCCTCTAAGCACTGGTCCTTGCCTGCACCTAGCAGACAAGATCAAGGTACACCCAGCAGGGACAGTCCATCCATGCCCCTATCCCAGAGACAACAGAGACCCAAACAGTGGACCACCTCCGCCCCTAAAACAGGGAGTTCTAAGCCATCCTTCTATGGCCAAAACACTCAATGACTCCCTGTCTCCCCTCTGCCCTTCTTTCACTCACCAAAGGCTAGGAGGAAGGCTCTCACTCTGCAAAGAAAATTGGCTTTCAGTAACAAAGGACCAATGGGTCTTAAAGATAATTTATCAGGGATACAAATTCTCTTTCAGTGAACTCCCAGTTCCAAGAGGATACCCAGACTTGCCTCCAAATCAGTGGGCAGAGGCATTGAAACAAGTCCAAACTCTCTTGCCCCAGGGGGTGGTAGAACCTGTTCCCCCAGATCAAACGGGCAAAGGCTTTTATTCCAGACTTTTCCTTGTTCCCAGAAAAGAGGGCACTTTGTTCCCCATCCTGGATCTATCCATCCTGAACACCTCACTGGTGGTCCCCAAATTCAAGATGCTAACTTTGCAGCAGCTGCTGCCTCTGCTGACAAAATGCATGGTTAGTGACCCTAGACTTAACGAATGCCTACGTCCACATCCCTACAAGGAAATCCTGCAGGAAGTTCCTGCGCTTCAGAGCAGGCTCACAGCACTTTCAGTTCCCTGTGCTACCCTTTGGCTTATCTACTGCTCCCAGGGTAGTCACCAAATGCTTAGCCCTTGCCATAGTATTTTGCAGACAGAGAAACATGCAGATTTACCCTTATCTGGACAACTGCCTCATTCAGGCAGAGTGCAAAGAAAAGCTGCTCCAGGACCTCCTCTTTGTCAAAACCCTTATAACTTCCTTAGGGTTCACCATCAACGAGAAGAAATCAAAGCAAACACCCTCCAGGAAGATCGTTTTCTTGGGAGCACTGCTGGACACAGCATCCCAAATGGCCTTCCTATCCCCAGAAAAGCAGAGCTTCCTGCCTCTCTACTTTTCCCAGCTGGCTTCCAGAAGTCACCTCACTGTGAGGACGTTCCTGCAAACCTTGGGGTACATGGTATCTTGCATCCTTCTAATTCCTGTGGCCAGGCTTCACATGAGAAAACTTCAGGGGTATCTAAAGAATCTTTCGTGTCAGCACACTCAACCTCTAGAGACCTCTTTCTCTCCAATCCCCTGTATAAGGGCCAAGTTTCTCTGGTGAGCAGGGACCTGTGCCAAGAACAAGGGTCTTCCCTTAGCCCTGCCGTGCTGACCATTACCACCGATGCCTGACATTTCTTGGGCGCTCACCTAGAGGGCGGGTGCAAACAAGGTCTTTGGGATGCCCAGCACCTTCCCTTACACATCAACCAGAAGGAAATGGTGGCAGTGCAAAGGCTCTGACATCAGTCTCAAGCCAGGGGTTCTCCTTATCAAAAGAGACAGCACAGTAATGTGGTACATCAACAAACAGGGAGGGACCCAATCTTACCCCCTGTGCAGGCTAGCCATGAACCTCTGGCTGACCACTTCTTCTATGGGACTACACCTAATAGCCCAATACCTGCCAGGGATCAACAACACCCTGGCAGACCACTTAAGCAAGAACTTACTGGACCCCCACCAATGGCAGCTCCACAGAAAAATCTTTACAGATCACACAGGAGTGGGGGACTCCTGAGGTGGGTCTCTTTGCTTCGCATCTGAACCATCAGCTGAAATAATTCTGTACCAGGGAGTATCACCACCAACCGTGGAAGGTGGATGCATTGATCTTCCCCTGGAACACCCTCTTTGTGTACGCATTCCCTCCTCTGCCTCTTATTCCCAAGGCACTGATCAAAATAATGGAAGAGAGACCAAAGGCCATCCTCATTGCTCCAGATTGGCCCAGGCAACATTGGTGTACCCCTTACTGTGCAGCCTGACATTACAGCCTCCCAGGCAGCTTCCCCTGATCTCAGACCTCCTGACTCAGGTGTGTGTGTGTGTGGGGGGGGGGGGGGATGCTGCACCCAGACTTGCAGACTCTCAAACTATCAGTATAGCTAATACTCTAAAGGCAAACAAGGGGCCCCAGTTGAGCAAACGGGTCCTAAACATAATCACAGAGGCCAGAAAGGCCCAGCACCAGAAAATCTTACGCAGGAAAATTGAAAAGATTCTATTCCTGGAGCCAGTCCAGAGGGGGCAATACCTTGCAGCCTTCCATCCCTCTTATCCTGGACTACCTAGCCAAGCTACGTAATAGTGGCCTCTCCTTCTCTTCTATTAAAATCCACGCCTCAGCCATTTCACTTCACTTAGAAGGGTTTCAGAACTTCAGGCACTGATGACCATTGAGCCCTTCATCATTTTCCATGCAGACAGGGTTTCCCTGAGGACTAACCTTCCTTTATGCCCAAGGTGGCATCTAGTGTGACTCTCAACCAGGCCATACATCTTACCCACCTTCTTTCCTAACCGTAAAAACAAGGGAGAAAGAATTTTGCACTCACTAGACGTGCACAGACGGCTCGGATACTATCTGGACCAATACTAAACCCTTTCAGGAAAACAAATTACTTGTCAGCTTTGCCCCAGGGGCAGAGGGGAAGGCCATTTCCAAGCAAACCATTTCCAAATGGATATCACACTGTATCCATTTCTGCTGTAGATTACATGGGGAAACCCCCTCTAAATCCATTCAAACTCATTCCACTAGGGCAGCCTCCACTTCCACAGCATTCCTCAGAGGAGTTCCCACCAGGGACATCCTAGAAGCTGCCACCTTGACTTCTGTCCATACCTTTGCCAAGCATTACCACCTCCCTCTATTTTCTAAGGCTAGGGTAGGGTTTGCCTGTGCAGTTCTTCAGGGCTTGCTGACCCAGGCCTAGGTCTCTTACTAATCCTACCACTCCTCTCTTCAGCTTTGGGAATCCTTCCACAGGTGATGACTGCAACAGTGAAACAGGAAAAACATAGTACAGTTGTGTACACTAACCATAAATGTAGATGCTCGAGTGTATTCACTGTTGCAGTCCTGGTTTCCCTCCCTCCTTCCCCCTTATATCTTCCTTCTTTAGGGAGACATAAGCTTCTTTAGGTGGCTTTTAGCCACTAGGACCTCTTTACCATATTACTTGAGCTTCTGACTGGTTAGGGCAAGAAAAACTGATGTAATGGCATCGGCTGCCTTGCTTTATTGCACTGACGGCCTGATGTCAGTCAGCAAGTGACAGCAGCCGACGCAGAAAAGCATCGACTCTGGTATTCGGGCTGGCTGAGGGCTACCACAGCAAGGATTAATCCAGAGGTGATGACTGCAACAGTGAATACACTCTTAATATCTACATTTATGGTAAGTGTACACAACTGTACTTTCCCTCTGCTGTTTCCTCAGGCTTTTCTAGTGTCTGTGGACCTCAAGGATGCTTGCCTTCATATCCCTATTCATCCCTCTTTTCAGGAGGTATTTGTTTCTCGGTTGCTTCCTGGCATTTTTATTTTTCTTCTTTGCCCCTTTGGCCTTTCTACTGCCCCAAGGATGTTCACCAAATGCCTCACTCCTGTCATTGCTTTTTGCAGGCTGAGGGATCCAGGTTTTTCCCTATTTGGACAACCTCCTGTTTCAGTTATCCTCTCCAGAGATACTGTTGCACAATATTCATTTTTGTCAACTCCCTTCTGCAGAGCCTGAGGCTTCACTATAAATTCCAAAAAGTCCTTTCTGACTCCTTCACAGGATCATGTCTTTTTGGGATACAGGATCCAGATTGTTCCAGTACTGGTATCCCTGCCTCCTCCCAAGGTCCTACTGCCATTTCTTTCTTTCAGTCCTTTCTTCCTCTGGCTTCAACAGCAGCCAGGGACTTTGAGAGCTCTGGGGTTCATGGCCTCCACCATTCCTGTTCTCCTTTTTTTCCAGGCTCCACATGAGAAAACTTCAGTGGTTTCTAAAGCCTGCTTGGCTTCAGCATTCTAATCTTCGATTTCTTAGTTCCTCCTCTTCCCTGTCTCAAGCAGGCACTTCAGTGGTGGATTCAGCAGTTGAGTGGTGGATTCAGCAGTTGACTGTCAATCCTGAGCTCCCTTTTCAACCACCTCTTTCCTATTGGGAGCTGTTTACAGATGCCTCAGATATGGGATGAGGTGCAGCCTTTGGCTCCTTAAAGGTACAGGGATGTCTGGTCATCTCATCAACAAAAAAAAAATCAAATCGGCATCGAAGAAATAAGAGCTCTTCTGCTGACTCTTCAGGCCTTTCATCCTCTCTTTTCCCCACTTCTCCCCAGGACCTCTCTAGGTGTTTACAGACAATGCCACAGTAATGTGGTATGTCATCAAATTGGGGAGGGGGGCAGGATCTTATCTTTGCCAGTTGGCACTCCTAGTGTAGGAACTAGCTATCCAGTATCAAGTGACACTTCAGGCAGTTTGCATTCCCTCAGGTCAAAACATTGTGGCAGACTGTAAGAGCAGGTCCATCACTCAATCCCACAAATGGGTGCTTCACAGGATGTGTTTTTGAATGTTGTCCACCAGTGGGATGCTCCTCAAATGGATCATTTTTGCTCCCCCTCTGAACAGACCACTTCCTCTGTTTTGTGTCAGAGTCCCAGTTCCTCTGGTTTGGAAGGTGGATGCCCTCTCTTTTTCTCAGAGGGGGATGTTTATGCTTTTCCTCCCCTTCTTATTCCAAAAGTCCTGTTCAGAATACAGCAGGATGCTCCTAAAGTCTTGCTGGTGACTCCCTTTTGGCCGAGAAAACATTGGTTCCCTCTTCTGCATTTAGCCAAGGGCACTCATCACAAGTTTCCTCACAGGGTGGACCTAGTCACACAGGAAAATGGATCTCTCATCCATCCCCACCTGTCCATTCTTCAGCTGACACTGTGGGTAATAGATTTTTGATTCCATATAGACACCTTTTTCTGAAAATGTGCATAGTTCTTCCTGCATGAAGCTAGGGAAACCTACTTATCCAAATGGAAAAGGTTTTCTGTTTGGTGTCTGTCTTGTAACCTGAATCCACTTTCTGTGGATGTTCCTTTGGTTCTGTCTCACCTGTGTGAACTGCTGAATACTGCGTTGGCTTTTTCTTCTGTTAAGGCCCACATATCAGCTATATCTGCTTGTCTGCCTTTATCACCTCCTTCAGCTTCTAGGTTTGAAACTAAATTTATTAAAGCTGTCCTTCATATTAGACTTCCCAGGAAGCCTGTTCCTCCTCCCTAGGATCTTCATTTTGTTTTAAAAAACTTGACCCTGGCTCCTTTTGAGCCTGCTGCTTCAGCTTCCTTACAGCATTGTTTTTGAAAGACTGTACTTGTTGGCCCTTGTTTCTGCCAGACGGGTGTCTGGGCTACAAGCCTATATTTATTTATTTGTTTATTTATTTATTTAACATTTGTTGACCGGGAAAGTCCGACTAGGTTCCACAGATCCTGTTTTCAGCAGAGGCCCGGGGAGAAATGCTCCAGACGCATGTCTTTAGAATGTGGGAGGAAACCGGAGTACCCGGAGGAAACCCACGCGAACGCAGGGAGAACATGCAAACTCCACACAGAAGGCACCCCGACCGAGAATCGAACCAGAGAACCTCTTGCTGTGAGGCGACAGCATTAACTGCTGCACCACTGCGCCGCCCATATATGGTTTGTTCTCCTTTTTTTTAGTGTTCCATAAGGACAAGGTGTCCCTTCTTACAGCTCCTTTATGTCCAAGGTGGTGAATGAGTTCTCTTAATTTATTCATAGTCAAAGTAAATTTTATTGTCAATCAGATATACACAGCAGTGCAAGCTGAACAAAATTATGTTGCTTTGGTTCCTGTGCAAGACATAACAATGAACACAGTTTGAATGACAGACTAATGCACATACAGTAATTAAAATATTAACACAATAAATTACCACAGTTGGACAGGAAGACATTGACAATATTAAGCTAGTAGGTATTGCAAGACTATGACTACACATTGTGATTGCTTAGAATACTGCACTTCATCAGTTGCATGATGTATTCTGATGCTCATATTGCATGTGCATGGAGTGGTGACTCGGTCCTGATAATTGCACATTCAGGAAGTAATAGCATAAGAAGTCAGGCTAACTGTACCAGTTATTTATAACCCATTGCCAGAGTGATTACTATAGATACTTCACAGCAAGTGGCATATTGATCTAATATTCGCTGTCATGCCTGACATTCAAGTTCAGCTGCCTTATGGATAGAGGGAAGAAGCTCCTGTTCAGTTTAGATGTTTTGCAGTGTAAGCTGCAATACCGCCTGCCCAAGGAAATGTGGAAGTACATGCCATGGGCAGAGTTAGTGGGATCATTGATTGTCTTCCTCACCCTTCCCACACACATAGTCTAGTGCATATCATCCATGTATGGGAGAGAGGAACCAATGACTTTTTCTGCTGTCCTCACTACCCTCAGGAAAGCCTTGCGGTTAGATGCTTTGCATTTACCCTACCAAACTATGATGTGTGTGAGGATTCTGTTGATGGTCCCCCTGTAGAAGGCTTTGAGGATGGACTGAGACAAGTTTGCCTTCCTCAGTTACCATAGGAAGTGCAGACGGGTCTTCTTCAATATGTGGCTAATATGAGTTGGCCAGGATAGGTCATCTGAGATGTGCACCCTAGGAACTTTTTGTTTTTGACTCTTTCACTGCCACCCCTTTAACTTCCAAAGGTTGATGCATCACCTGAGTCCTCCCGAAGTCCATTGTTAATTCTTTGGTCTTGTTTACATTTAAGGCCAGATTGTTGCTGTCACACCAGCCTATCAGATGCTCCACTTCATCCCTGTAGACTGTTTCCTCACCATTTCTGACAAGACCTACAACAGTGGTATCATCTACAAACTTGATTTTGTTGGATTCATGCTTGGTCATGCAGTCATGTGTCAACAAGGTGAGTAGCAGAGAACTCAGTACGAGCCCTGAGGGGACACCCATGTTCAGTGTAATACTGATTAAACTGTTATTTCCCACACATACATTTTGGGGTTTATTGATGAGAAAGTCCATTATCCAGTTACATAAGGGGTATCGATGCCCAACTGGATCAGCTTCGATATCAGATTCTGTGGGGATGACAGTGTTAAAGGCGGAACTAAATTTTATGAACAGCATTCTGACATAGCAATTTTTGTTCTCTAGATATGCCAAGGATTCATGAAGTGCTATAGCTATTGCATCAGCCATACAGCGGTTAGATCTGTAAGCAAACTGTGATGTATCCAGTGTTGCAGGTAGGCTTGAAGAGGTATGGTTCTTGATCAACCGCTCAATACACTTAATTATGTGGATGCAAGAGCAACTGGCAGGTAATCATTTAGGCTTGTCTGTTGTGATTTCTTGGGTAAGGGAATGATTATTGTATTTTTGAAACAAATAGGTACAAATAGGTACAATGGCTCGTTGCAGGGATGTGTTGAATATACATGTTAGTACAGTGGACAGTTGGGTAGCACAATCTCTTAGAATCCTTCCCATAATATTATCAGGACCAACTGCTTTTCTTGGGTTTACTCACCTCATGGTCTTCAGAACATCAGATGAATAACCAGAGTCCTTGGTATATGACGTCGGCTGTAAAACTGATGTCAGAATGTCCGGTATAAATGGAGGCAGGCAAAGCCATTTCCTCAGTCTTTCTTGCCACGGAGCATGAAGCAGATGCAATTCACACTAATGCCGGTCGGCCGTTTACTTTCTTTTTGTTTTCCGACTACTAAGTTGAAGCGCCTTCAGATAAGTACGCCGTTGGGGATCCTCTTTTCTTGCTTTAACGAATGTCAGATAAAGTTAATAACTGTCTTGCCTGTGGAAAACAGATCCCGCACCGTGATTTCCATTCCTATTGTATAACTTGTTTGGGCCTTGAGCACGACTCCCCTAACTGCGATCTCTAAGCTTCATTTAACCCACGTACCATACGCCATAGAGCTAAGATTTTGTATAAGCATTTTGGAGTCTGGCCTAAGTTCGTCGGTATGGCGTCTTCTGGTCTCCCGACTTCGGATATACCTAGGAAACACAAAGACAAGGACCGCAACAGGCCTAGGGTTAAATCTGCTGATGACGCACCAGTGAAATTGGTAGTCAGCCAAGCGGTAGTCAGTGAGGTGCTTTCGCAGCCTGCAGTCTGCAGATTTCAGCCGCAAGTCTCTGCCGAGACCTTTATGGAGTCCACTATGCCGCAGGCTGCTGTTTCGTCTTCAGACCCTCCGCCTGCTGCCACCTCAGATGGGCCCGGAGCCGCTATGCAGGCACTGGCTTCTGATGCCTCCTCTTTTCGACATGAGACCAGAACCAGACTGACTACCTTGGTTCAGACTTCTGCAGTTGCTAGGCCTCCCAATTCCCTCTGGATTGCTAGTAAATCTTCCAGCCGCAAATCTACTCACAAGCAGATGTCTGCCTCCCCTCCTGTACCTCAGTCCCAGTTGGTAAGGATGACTGGTGATCTTTCCCTGATTAGGGGCGGTCACCCCCCCCCCTTCCAAGAGGGCTAGGGAATTATCTCCTGATGTTTTGTCTGTCTCAGATTTTGAGATCTCCAGTATGTCTGCTGGAGAAGAAAACAATTCTCAACTTTTTTCTGGCTTTGAGGATTCTGATGCTGAGGAATCTATCCCTTCTGCCTCCCCTCCAGAAGATTTTTCCTTTGGGGATACTTTGAATACTCTTAGGGAGCACTTTAAATGGGGATGTCAGGATTTTCCTCAGTCTAAGAAAAGAATCAGGGAATTTTTGGATTTGCCACAGCATAAGCCACTGGCTATACATCCAGTTTTGGAAGTTGTGGATGATGTTTTCATGGAAAATTCTTTAACTCCTAATTCTGTTCCTCCTGCCCCCAGAAAACGTGATATGTATTATAGGGTTCCTGATTCTCATCAGTTCCTTTTTAAAAACCCTACTGCTGATCCTGAGTTTATTTCTCAAGGCCCCAAGGGTGTTTAGGCTACAACTGCTAAAAACCCTGTGCCTTCTGATAAGGACTCTAGGGCCTTGGACAGGTGGGGTAAAAAAAAGTCTGTACCTCTGCAACTCTTGCCATTACATCCGTGAATTGTCTTTTTCACATGCTTAAGTATCAGTAGCATTCTTTGGAGGCTATTAAGGCTAAACTTGGGGATATTCCTTCCATGTCAGAGAACAAAGATTTACAAGACTTACTGAATTCTGCCACTTTAGTTAATAAGCATTCACTTCATTGTGGTTTTGACACTTTGGAGACTTCCTGCAGAGCAGCAGCCACTGGTTCCATTATTAGAAGGTATGCTTGGCTCAAGGAGCAGCCTCTTTCTGAACCTGTTAAATCTAAATTGCTGGATGTCCCTTTGCACAAAGACAATCTTTTTGGTAGTAAGGCTGAGGAGGTACTGTAGAAGTTGGAGGATAAGGTGAAATCTATGCAAGCTGTAAAAGATTTCCTTCAGGTTCAGCCTCCTCGGTTTAATAGACATTATCCTTCCAATAATTGGTCTTTCCCTGATCCTGGCAAGCAGGGTTGCTCTAGGCCTAGGGGTTTTGGATCTTCCAGAGGGCAGGCTTCTGCCCCTCAAAGGGCTAAACAATGGCATTCTTCTTCTGCTAAATTGGGGAGTTCTAAGCCAGCTTCCCAAAGCAAACATTCTCAATGGCTCCGGCCTTCTTTTGCCTACCTCTGCAGGCCCTGGGTTTCCTTTGGGGGGAAGGATAGCCAGGTTCACAGAGGTATGGTCTACCATCACAGATAGCAAATGGGTGCTCAGTATAGTAAACCAAGGTTACAAGTTTTATTTTCACCACCTTCCCTGTTCTGCAAGGGTACCCAGACATACCCAGAACTCTCAGGGCAGAGGTAGAAATTCAGATTTCTTCTCTACTGACTATGGGGGCTATAGAGCCAGTTCCTGCAAATCAGGCAGGCCTAGGTTTTTATTCAAGACTTTTTCTGGTACACAAGAAAGGTGGCACCTGGCACCCTATTTGGGATCTGTCTATTCTAAACACTTTTCTGGTGATTCCCAAATTCAGGATGCTCACCCTTCAACAGTTACTACCAATGCTGGGCAAGGATTCATGGCTGGTAACTTTGGATCTCAAGGAGGCTTATCTGCACATCCCAATAAGGGAAAGTTGCAGGCAGTTCCTTCGCTTCAGGGCTGGGGAGCAACACTTTCAGTTCTCTGCACTGCCCTTTGGCTTATCTACTGCTCCTAGAGTTTTTACGAAGTGCCTGCCTCCAGCCATTGCTTTTTGCAGGCAGAGAAACATTCAAATTTATCCTTACCTGGACAACTGTCTCATTCAAGCAAACTCCCCAGAACAACTAGAAAAGGATTTGGACTTCGTGAAGAACATTCTCACCTCTTTGGTTTATACTCTCAATGAAAAGAACTCAAAATTGGTACTACAAGGGAGATTGTTTTCCTGGGAGCGAGTCTGAATACAGCCACCCAGATGGTATTCCTCCCTCAACAGAAGCAAGAAGATCTTTCAGCTTGCTTCATGAATTTGGCAAGCATGACCCAGCTCTCTGCAAGGCATTTCCTGCAAGCACTGGGGTTCATGGCTTCATGTTTTTTGATGATCCCATATGCAAGGCTGCATATGAGAAAACTTCAGTGGTACCTCAAGAATCTTTGGTGTCAACACACACAGGACTTAGACTTGATTCTTCCCCTAATTCCCTGTCTACAAATGGAGTTCCTCTGGTGGGCGACTGCCTGTTATCAGAACAAGGGTCTGCCTTTCTGCCCACCCCCTGCCAGCCAGACTCTCACCACAGGTGCCTCAGATGTTGCATGGGGGGGCTCATCTGGAAGGCAGGGCATACAGGGGACTTGGAGCACCCAGCAGATTCATCTGCACATAAACTTAAAAGAATTGATGGCAGTGCAGCAGGCCTTGCTAGCTTTCAAGGACCTACTCTACCCTGGGACTCTGCTGATCAGGACAGACAATACCACAGTCATGTGGTACATCAACAAGCAGGGGGGGGACTCGCTCTTACCCCTTGTGCAGACAAAGCATGACACTATGGCCCATAGCAGTATCCATGGGCATACATCTAATAGCCCAGTATCTTCCAGGGAGGATAAACTCCTTGGCGGATCATTTGAGCAGACATGTTCTGGGTCCTCACGAGTGGCAACTAAACAAGGTCATTTTCCTTCACATCACTCAGCATTGGGGCACCCCACAAGTGGATCTTTTCTCGTCTCACACCAATCATCTCCTTCCAACCTTCTGCACCAGGGCATTTTACAACAAAGCTTAGAGGGTGGACGTGTTGTCCTTCCCATGGACACCTCTCTCTGTTTATGCATTCCCTCCTCTGCTTCCCAGAGTGCTGCTAAAGATAAGGGACGAAAAACCAAAGGCTATTCTGATAGCACCAGATTAGCCCAGGCAGCATTGGTATCCCCTTCACAGCCTTTCCCAGGCTCAGCCTTGGCATCTTTCCCTGGTACCAGATCTGTTGGTTCAGGAAGGGGGAAAGTTTCTTCATCCTCATCTTCATGCTCTGCATTTAACTACCTGGCTAATACTTTAAATCTTTCCCAACAGGTGGTTGAAGTTCTTCATATGGCCAGGAGGCCTAGCACCAGAAAATCCTATGCAGATAAATGGAAGAGATTTTGCTCTTGGATGCAGGCTAAAGGAGAAGACTCTTCTCAGCCTTCTCTTTCCCTCATTCTGGATTACCTAACAGGATTGCTTAATGGTGGACTTTCCTTTTCTTCAATCAAAATTCACGCGTCAGCAGTTTCTGCTCATTGTTCTTTTGAGCAACCCATTTTTTCTCACCCTTTGATGAAGCAGTTCCAGAGGGGAGCTAGCAATCTTAGACCTCACAGAAGAGCTCCTGCTCCTGCTTGGGATCTTAATTTTGTCCTGGAAAAGCTTACTCTGCCTCCATTTGAACCAGCTGCCTTTGCAAATTTGAAGTTTCTGTCCTGGAAGACTGCTTTTCTTATGGCTATTACTTCAGCCAGAAGGGTTTCGGAGCTGCAAGCCTTAATGGCAGTAGAACCTTTCATTATTTTTTCATTCAGATCGGGTTTCTCTGAGAACTAATCCCTCCTTTATGCCTAAGATAGTGTCCAGTTTAACCCTTAACCAGTCTATTCACCTGCCTACATTTTTCAGCAATCCCCAGAATAAAGGGGAGAGGATTCTGCATTCTCTTGATGTGCATAGACAGCTGAGATTTTACTTAGGACTAAATCCTTTCGAAAATCTGAACAGTTGTTGGTTAGTTTTGTTCCTGGGGCTCAGGGTAAAGCTATTTCAAAACAAACCATCTCCAAATGGATTGCTCATTATATTCACTTTTGATACCTGCAGCATGGGAAGGTTCTCCCTCAGGGTATTAGGACCCATTCTACTAAAGCAGCCTCTACCACTGCAGCCTTTCTGAGAGGTGTGCCTACTAAGGACATTCTAGAAGCAGCCACTTGGTCTTCTGTCCATACTTTCACAAAGCATTACAATTTACCTTTGTTTTTTAAATCCAGGGCTGGTTTTGCCTCTGCAGTTTTGCAGGGCTTTCTTACCAACCCTTAATCTGTGATCTTTCCTCGCCCTTTGTCTTTTTCCTGGGCTTTGGGAATCAAACCATATGTGAGGACTTCAACAGTGAAACACAAAGAACATAGTACAGTTGTGTACATTTCCATAAATGTAGATGTTAGTGTATTCACTGTTGCACTCCTGGTTTCCCACCCTCCATTCCCCCTTTTTTCCTAAGGCACAGACTGTATTTTTTTATTTTTTGTATGATGTGTCCAGGGTGTTTCCTTCCGGGGTTAGCCTTCTTTTGGGATGATCTGACAGTTAATGCAAAAAAACTGAGGAAATGGCATTGGCTGCCTCCCTTTATACCTGACATTCTGATATCAGTTTTTTCTGATATCAGTTTTACAGCTGACAGCAGCCAACGTCGTATACCAAGGACTCTGGTATTCGGGCCGACTGAGGGTTACCAGGAGCTGGATAACCCATATGTTAGGACTGCAACAGTGAATGCACTCTAACATCTACATTTATGGTAAGTGTCCACAACTGTACTTTCTTAGACATAGAACTTCCTCACCCTGTTTCACAGGGAGCTTATTTGTCACAGTGATGTCCATATGAAATCTGCTGAAGTAGGTGTATAATTTGTTCAGAAACTCTGTGTTGTCATCACATGGGGAGGATGCAGGCCTGTAGTCGGTTATGGCTTTTATGCCTTGCCAGAGACATCTTTAGTCCCTTTGGTCAGAGAAGTGTCCCTGAATTTTACATCCGTAGGTCCTCTTATCCTCTTTTATACCTCTACTTAGATTTGCTCTGGCCTCTCTTAAGACATCCTTGCCTTTTAATTTAAGTTCAGCATTTCATGCTTTTAGGAGCTTGTATACTTCACCAGATAACCAGGGTTTCTGATTTGCATGCATGGTGATGCATTTGATGACTGTTGCGTCATCAACACATTTTAAAATATAGGCCATTACAGATTCCATGTACTCCTCCAGGTCTGTATGGTGGTTCTTTACAGCTGCATCTCTACACACTGACCAGTTTGTACATTCAAAGCAGTCCTATAGTGCCAAGACTGCTCCCTAAGGCCACATCCTTACTTGTTTGGTTGTAGGTTTGTCCCTTTTCAGCAGTGGTGTGTATCCAGGAAGCAGCATGATGGGCAGATGGTTTGAGTTTCCCAGATGTGGATGTGGTACTGTTTTGTAGGCTAGTTTTATGTTACATGTTTGCTTATCCAGAGTGTTCTCCCCTCTTGTTGCAAAGTTCACATGTTGATGTTAATAGGGTAATACAGATTTCAAGTTAGTTTGATTGAAATCACCTGCAATTATATGGGCAAACTCAGGGTTCTTATTCTGGAGGTCATTTATTGAGAGATGCAGAATGTTCAGTGCCACGTTGGTATTAGCACTAGGGAGGATGTAAATGGCTGGTATGCTCACTCATATGAATTCCCTAGGCAAGTAGAATGGTCTGAATTTTAGTAACATGAACTCAGTGATGTTCTTTGTGTTTCACTGTTGCAGTCTTTACTTGTGGGTTATCCCTGCTGGGGGTAGCCCTTGGCTGGCCCGAATACCAGTGTAAAGAGTTTCCCTCCTGCGTCGGCTGTCTGGAGTGTGAGGCTGATGTCTGGCTGTCAGGGCTATAAAATGAGGTGGCCGACGCCATTACATTAGTCTTTCTTGCCGTGGAGCCCAAAGCAGAAGCAGTACGCGAGTGCATCAGTCCCCTGTTGCCAGAGTGAAGGAGTAACAGTCTAAAGCTAAGTACCCAGTTAAGGAACCTTTGCTTGCTTTTAGCCAATGTCAGAGAAAGTCAAAAATTGTCCGAGTTGTGGAAAACTGATCCCACACCAAGACTTCCATACCCGGTGCATCACTTGCATAGGCCCAGACCACGATGTCCCTGGATATCGGTTCTGTGCTTTGTTTAATGTTGGGAGTATTAGGAGGCGAGCTGAAATTATAGCTAGACACTTTAGCAAGACTATTCCTCACCGCAAAATGGCATTGGTTGGTCAGGCTGCTGTTGATTTTCCCAGAAAAGGGAGAGAAGGAAAAGGATAGGCCTCAAAAATATAGGACCTCTGACTACTTTGATCCAAAGTCGGCTAGCCTACCACCCAGTACAGTTGCTGAACTCAGTGAGGTGCCTTCACAATCCCTGATGCCAGCCGAGGATCCATCACAGGTCTCAGCCTAGACCCTTTTGGAGTCAGGTATGCCGCTGGGTCCATCTTCTCCTGCTGGTATGTTGGCCTTCAGTCATGCGGTTGAGCCCAGAACTGCTTTGCAGGCACCAGTTTCCGTACCATAGAGACTATTCCAACGACCGACACCAGGCAGAAACAGACGACATAGACTCCGGTTAAGCTAACCTTTTATAAGGCCATGGAATCCGCTAGGCCCAAAACCAAGACTACCCCTAAAAAGATCACACCCCAGGGACCCAGCCACCGACTTCTTCCACCCAGCCTGCCCCCACAGTCACAGCAGCTGCTCAGAATGGCAGAAGATCTAATCACCCTGATAAGAGGAAGCCAGCCCACCCAAGCCACCCCAGTTAAAAGGAAAATGAACACTTCCCCTGAGGCCCTTTCTGACTAGGAGACAGAAGGGTCGGACCTAAAGAGTCGGACACTGAGGAGCATACCTTTGCAGCATTTGAGGATTCAGATGCTAAGGACCCCATTCCTGCTGCCTCCCCACCTGAGGACCTCTCCTTCAGGAAAACTTTAAATTCACTGAGGGTTCATTTTCACTGGGAGGCACAGGACTATCCTCAGTCAAAGAAAAGACAGAGAGAGTTCTTTGACTTACCGCAGCATAAACCTCTGGCTAGTCCGCAATCCTGGATGTGGTGGAGGATGTCTTTCTGGAATCTGCACTCGCCCCGGACTCTCTTCCACCTGCCCCCAAGGAAGCTAGTCATATTGTAGGGTACAAGACACCCACAAATATCTTTTTAAAAACCCTACAGCTGACCCAGAGGTTATTACTTTGTTCCAAGGGGGCTAGGGCTAGCTCCTCTAAAAACCCCATTCCTACTGATAGAGAGCAGAGCCTTTGACAGATTAGGAAAGAAAGTCTACAATTCGGCTACCTTGGCCATTAGAGCTCTGAATTGTCAATTTCATATGCTTAAATACCAGCAAAATGTGCTGGAGTTATTAAAGCAAAAAATTTCTACCCTACCAGACAGTAGCACAATAAGGGAACTAGCAGATCTTACAGTCCAGCTTCCCAGTAGACAAGCATTCCTTGCATTGTGAGTTTGATGCCTTGGAAGCTTCCAGCAGCACTGGAGTGTCTGGCTCAGTGATCCGTAGGCATGTCTGGTTAAGGGAATAAACTTTGTTTGACTAGGTAAAGTCCAAACTTTTGGACGCCCCTCCGGACAAGAACCAGCTATTTGGACCTAAGGCTGAGGAGGTTATAAAGAAATTGGAAGACAAGGCCAAGTCTATGCACACTGTGTAGGATTTTCTGCAGATAGTCTCCTAGGTTCAGTAGGAACTTTATCACAAAGCATTGGTCCTTTACTACCCAGACAAAACCTGTTCAGAGGAAGGGGCACAGGGACAGGCCTTCCAGGCACCAGTCCCAAACCCAGCAGAGACGCAGATAATGGACCACTTGCAACGTCTAAGCAAGGGAGTTCTAAGCCCACTCCCTTATCCAAGGACTCACAATGATTCTCTCCACTCCCCTTTGCCCCCTCCCCCCAGAGAGACTAGGAGGAAGACTTTCCCTTTTCCTACAGAATTGGCAGGCCATCACCTCAGATCTGTGGGTCTTAAAAATTGTTACCAAAAGGTACAGATTCTCTTTCAAAGAAAACCCCAAATATTCTGGCTTCCCAGATGTACCAGCAAATCAGAGGGCAGAAGCTATCTGCCAGATCCAAAAACTGTATGCCCAAGGTGCCGTGGAACCTGTACCAAAAGAGGAGGCAGGAAAAGGGTTTTTTATTCCAGACTGTTCCTGGTACCCAGGAAGGAGGGCACCTGGCGCTTTATTCTCGACCTGTCCACTCTGATCTGTCCCTCATGGTTCCAAAATTCAAAATGCTGACCCTTCAGAAACTGTTGCCAATGCTGATGCTTCATGCTTGGCTAGTGACCCTACATCTGAAGGATGCCTACCTCCATATCCCCATAAGGAAGTCCTGCAGGAGTTTCCTACACTTCAGAGCAGGGTCATTGCACTTTCAGTTCTCTGCTATGCCCTTTGGTTTATTTACTGCTCCCAGAGTCTTTACGAAGTGCCTGGCTCCTGTCATTGCCTACTGCAGACAGAAGGGCATACAGATTTACCCTTACGTGGATGACTGCCTCATCCAGGCAGACACCAAGGAAAAACTCCTGCAGGATCTCACCTTTGTTCAAACTCTCCTAATCTCCCTGCGATTCACTATCAACCGGGAAAAGTCCCAGTTTCACCTCACACAAAGGTTAACCATCCTGGGAGCTCTACTGGCCACAGCAACACAAACGGCCTCCCTCTCTGCAGAGAAGCAGACCTTCCTCCACTCTTATTTTTGCCAGCTGGCCCACAGGACCCACCTCACAGCAAGGAAATTTTGGAAGCACTGGGATACATGGCCTTCATCCTGCTGATTCCCCTAGCCAGACTGCACATTAGGGAAACTACAGTGGTACCTCAGGAACCTTTGGTGCCAACATTCACAGTCACTGGAGTACCAGCTGCCCCGGATTCCCTGCATAAAGAAGGAACTCTTATGGTGGGCAGAGGTGTGTACCCTGAACAAGGGTCTACCCTTTATCACTCTCCCACAGGGCCAAACCATCACCACAGATGCTTCAGACATAGCCTGGGGGGCACACTAAGAAAGTGTGTGCACCCAGGGTATTTGGGAACAGGAGGTTCATGGCCTACATATCAACCTAAAAGAAGTGCCATTGGTTCACAGGGCAGTCCAAGCTGTCAAGGATCACCTGAGACCAGGAGTGCTCTTAATCAAAACAGACCACACAACAGTAATGTGGTACGTCAGCAAGCAGGGGGCACTCACTTCTACCCCCTGTGTCACTTAACTATGCAAATCTGGCAGCCAGCCTCAAATCTAGGACTGCATCTGATTGCTCAGTATATCCCAGGGAAACAAAACACCCTGGCAGACCAGTTAAGCAGAAGCTTCCTGAATCCCCACGAGTGGCAGCTGCACAGGAGAACCTTTCTCGACATCAGCAAAACCTGGGGGAACCCGGACATAGACCTGTTTGCAACCTCAGACAACCGCCAGCTAACCAAGTTCTGCTCCTGAGAGTTCCGTCCAGAAGCCTGGAAGGTGGACGCCCTCTCCTTCCACTGGGGCAACCTGTTTGTGTATGCACCCCCCCCCCTTGCCCCTTATTCCCAAGGTACTTCTCACCATCAGGGAGGAAGACCTAAAGGCTAGTTTCATTGTTCCAGACTGGCCCAGACGACACTGATACCCCTTGCTCCTCAATCTGGCCAAATAACCTCCCATGAACCTGCTTCTCGCAACAAACCTAACTCAGGAGAAAGGGAAGGTATTGCATCCAAAACTCCCCACACTCAAGCTGTCCGCATAGCTGATTCCGCAAAGGTGGATGAAGCCACAACCTTCAGCAGGCAGTTTTCAAACATTAAGAAGGCTCAGCACCAGAAAATCCTACTCCACCAGATGGAAAATATTTACCATCTGGTGCCTCAGCAAAGACATCAACAGCACCCAGGCCAGTCTTACATTGATTCTGGACTACCTGGCAGAGCTTTTAGAAAGGCATTGTCATACTTCATCAAAACATATGCCTTGGCTGTCTCTGCCTATATACAGTTGGATCAGCCCATTTTTTCCCCAACATCTGTTAAAACAGTTCTTTAGAGGGGTGGCCCACATCAGGTCACCTAGAAGGCCACCTGCTCCTGCATGGGATCTAACCTTTGCCTTGGAAAAACTAACTTTGCCTGCCTTTGAGCCAGCTGCTTCAGCAGACCTGAAGTACCTTTCTTGGAAAACTGCCTTCCTGCTGGCCATCACTTCAGCCAGGAGAGTTTCGGAGCTTCAAGCCCTTATGGCTGCTGAGCCCTTCATAATTTTCCATGCTGACAGGGTGTTTCTTAGGACCAATCCCTCCATTATGCCCAAGGTGGTCTCTGATGTTATCCTCAACCAGGCCGTCCGTCTTACCTGCCTTCTTTCCCAACCCCCATAATAAAGGGGAAAGAATTTTGCACACCGTAGATGTGCACAGACAGTTGAGATATTACCTGGATAGGACCAAGTCTGTCAGAAAAACTGACCAGCTGCTAGTCTCTTTTGCTCTTGGGGCAGAGGGGAAACCCATATCCAAACAGACCATTACCAAATGGATTTCACATTGCATCCATTTCTGCTATTTCTGTCATGGAAAGAGTCCTCCCAAATCCATCGGGTCACATTCCATGAGAGCAGCCTGTACTTCCACTACTTTTCTGAGAGGGGTCCCAACCAAGGATATTTTGGAAGCTGCTAACTAGATATCAATCCAGACTTTCACCAAACACTATCAGCTGGCTACCTTCACCAAAACCAGGGCAGGCTTTGCATCTGCAGTCCTGCAGGGCATGCTGGCACCCCCTTGAACCGATGCCTGCTTAAGCTCCTATTGTCCTTCCTCCACCCTGTTTCTCAGCTTTGGGAACCTTCCCACAAGTGGTGACTGCAGCAGTGAAACACAAAGAATATAGTACAGTTGTGTACATGTACCATAAATGTAGATGAGCGAGTGTATTCATTGTTGCAGTCCTGTTTCTCTTGCACCATCTCCCTTTTTCTCTTCTTGGGGGCTCATACCTATTGGGGGCAAGAAAAACTGATGTAATGGCATTGGCTGCCTCATTTTATAGCCCTGATGACCTGACATCAGCCTCACACTCCAGACAGTCGACCCAGGAGGGAAACCCTTTACTCTGGTGTTCGGGCCAGCCGAGATCTGCCTAGCAGGGATAAACCCACAAGTGATGACGGCAACAGTGAATACACTCAAACATCTACATTTATGGTAAGTGTACAGAACTGCACTTTGAGCAGTGAGAGGCTTCTCTCCACGAGATCTGCTACAGAGAGACTGATTTGTCAGCGCAAAATAATGACATCCCCTCCACATATATTGTACTATCATTTTATATTGGAGTTCAGCCAAGTTTCAGTGAACACAAGTAAACAACTAATGTTAAGTTGTCAATCTCGCCTTCATTCTTGCTTGATGGGTTCGGAGCCGATCCTCGGCTCCGACTCGGCACTTGCTTTAGCTCGAGAACTCCTTTTACCAGCTCGAGGCAGCCCCATATCCCATGATGCAAGGCAGTAAGTACCCAGATCTCGTTTGCCGCTTCGCTTAGGAGGTCTTCCTTTTACCAGCTCCTGGTAAGTTGTTCACTTTTGTGATTTTTCAAGCCCCTTTTAGTATAAAACTAATTTTTTGATAGTTTAAGTTTATTTTTCTATCCTTTCTGACAGAAATTCCCTGTCTCTTTTAATTTTTTGTTAGTCATTTTTCCCTATCCCATCCCCCCCTGTTAGGGTGTGTGTGTTGGTGTTTTATAGAATACCTCTTGGTATTTTGTTTAATTTAATTTGACTGGTGTGTGTGTGTTGTGTTTTCGGCACCATGTCAAAGGAGAGGGTCTCAGGTTTTAAGAAGTGTGACTCGTGCTGTCAGAAGATGTCTCTGACAGACGGTCACACTTCTTGCCTGTATTGTCTGGGCCCTCTTCACCTGCAGGACTCCTGTGCTATTTGTCACTCCTTCAGCCAGAGAGTCCTGCAGGAGAGCCGTAATAAGTTGATTCTTAGAGGCCTTCTTAAGCGGAGGGCCCTCCGGCTAAGTCGGCACCACCAAAATCAACAAAACCTGCCAAGGGCCACGCTTCTGTAGCTAAGCCTGCGGCCTCGGCTCCGACTTCGTACTGAGTCGAGATCGCCCGCTGGAGCCGATTCTGGCTTGAAAGCTTCGGCACCGATGGCTATCGGTGCCGAATCTGTATTGTCCACCGATGTCGGCTCCGATCGGTTCCGACACCCATGTGGCACAGGCATCGGTGTCGGCTCCGATCGGCTCCGACACCGTTACTTTGGTGGCTGTATCGGCTCCGGCTGGAGCCGATACATCGGCGTTCTGTCGGCTCCGAAGTCGGCCGACAGGATCCATAGTATCGGCTCCGATGGCTCATTCCAGGAAGAGGTCGAGGTCTCCTTCCTTGGAGCCGATACTTCGGCTCGGCTTCACCTCTTCTTCGAACGGAGCCATCGGAGCCGATCTTCAAGGTCATCCAGGTTGTCAGATCATGACCTAGAGAGTGGTCAGTAGATTACTGAAGTCACAGGTACTGGCCCAAATGTTACACAGTCCGTCTCAGCAGGCGACTGTTGGTCCACACCCGTTACAGTTCCTCCTTCAACTCTACCCCAGAGCTTGGAGTTGGAGTCTTCGGGCATGGTTACTGCTACGGCTGGAGGACGGATACCCCTTCTGTTCCTTCAGCCTCTACTCTTATCTCCTCTTCCTTAGAGGGATTCGGTGGTCGGGCTTCCATGGTCTCCTCCGAGGGGTGAGTGGCATCGGACCCTTGTCCGAGCCCGCTCTTCCCTTGGAGCCTCGGCCTTGGTGAGCTCGGCTCCGACATCTGCCTCGGAGACTTCCCTTCGGTGGTCCCTGGAGTTCCTAGCTCTTGGGCGGGTTCTCTCGGACCTGCCTGGGAGGGAGCATTGAGGTAATGAAGAGTGTACTGGCCACTGGTATCAGTCAGCAGTCTGTTCCGTAGCTCCTCCCTCTATAGTACCTGTTGACATCTCTGCCACTTCTCTTGCTACAGGACCCAGAGATCCTCCGCCTCAGGTTTCCCCATTGGGAATTTCCCCCTCTTCCGAGGATTCTGCTGATGTTTGGAGATCCTCCTAGGAAGAGGACTTGTAAGAGGAAGCATGTAGACTCCCGAGTCTGTCACTGGATACTGACTTTGATGAGTCAGAGGGATCCCTAGATCCCCCTCTGAGGATGTCTCCTTCGCAGACATCCTAGAACTTCTTAAACAGAGGGGAAACTGGCCCACCAACAATCCCTCTGAGGATGAGTCAGTATACCTAGAGGCATTTGGATCTCGGCCCTCCACCTCCTGGGTGTCTCCGCCTTCGACCCCCTTATGCAGGTTATTGCGTGGGCAGCTCCTGACTCTGTAGAGCCAGTCCCTAGGAGGCCTTCAAAATTTATCACTGCCCGAGTGACAAACAATTCCTTACCAAGGGTGTCCCGCTGATGCCATGGTGGTGGCTGCGGCCACCAAAAAGGAACTTGCAGATCCTTCCGTGCCCGTCCATCCTCCTAATAAGGACTCTAGGACCATGGATAGGTACGGCAAGCGGATGTTTTCTTCAGCGACCTTTGCTATCGTTAAGCTGAATTATCTTTGTCACTTCACCAGACTCCAGAGATATCCTGAAGGAGCTGGGAGAAGTAGTTCAGGATCCTACAGCTGCAGGGGCTCAAGATAAGATTGCTTCGCAACTAGGAACCCTCAGTTCCATTGCTAACTCCTCCATGCGGCTAATATCTTATGCTGCGGATGGAGCGAGTAGAGCCGCAGGCACAGGTGTGGCTCTTAGTCGCCAAGCCTGGATGCGGCTATGTGATTTTGCGGATCCCTTTAAGGCGTCCTTCACAAATTCTCCCTTTGATGGGTCAGCTTTGTTTGGCCCTCAGGTGAAGGAAACCTTGACCAGGTGTGAGCAGGACGGCAAGACTCTTTCTGCTGTTGGAGTCCGTTTTCCACCCCTTCTAGGCCTTATCCCAAAGGACAGAAGGGTGGGAAGATGTGGTTCCGTAAATCCCAAGGAGTCACGCGGATTCACGTGGTCAGTTTACCCCTAGAGGCAGAGGGGTAACAACAACAGACGCGCTCTAGAGGCAGAGGGGTCGAAGAACCAGGGAAACAGGGAGCCTCTCTCTGATAAGCCCTTTCAGCATCCCTGAGGTGTTGCCCGGCTGTCCCTCCTTGGAGGCAGTCGGGAAGATTATCACTGTACCCAGAAGCCTGGCATTCCCTCACTCAAGACAGATGGGTACAGTCGATCATATCCAAGGGTTACATAATTCCTTTCGAGGAAAGTCCCTTCCCCTCAAGTTCCCTTCCAGATGTACCACCCAGTCTAAGGGACATTGCAGAGTTAGAAATCGCAAAACTACTGCAAAAGAGCCATTCAGCCAGTTACAATAGACCATTCAGAGCCGGAATCTACTCAAGGTTCTTTTGGTCGCCAAAAGATGGGAGACTGGAGACCAATATTGGATCTCAGCAGACTCAACAAGTCTGTCAGGAAGACAAGATTCGAATGGTCACTCTTCAGTCAATTCTGCCCTTCTTACAGAAGGACAACTGGATGTGCTCAATAGATCTTCAGGATGCGTACTATCACATCAAAATTCACAGGCGCTCCAGGAGATTTCTCCGCTTCGGCTGGGGTCCAGTCACTTCCAGTTCAGAGCCCTGCCCTTTGGTCTCACTACAGCCCCAGAGTGTTCACCAAATGCATGGCAGTGGTCACGGCTCACCTGAGGCGTCAAGGATTCCAGGTGTTTCCGTATCTCGACGACTGGCTCCTGTCAGCCACCACCAGGCATCAGCTTATACAAGCCAGGGATTACACAATAGACCTTTGTTCTCATCTAGGCATCTCAATCAACTTGGAAAGTCATCCTTATCGCCCTGCCAGTCTATTACCTTCATAGGCAAACTTAAACACTGTTCGGATGTCAGCTACCCTTACAGAACAAAGAGTTTCAGACATTCAGACTCATGTCAGGATCATTCTGGCCAGCAAGAAAATACAGGCCAGAATGGTTCTAAAGGTATTAGGTCTCATGGCTGCGGCCATTACTCTTCTTCCCCTGGCTCGATTCTACATGCGCCTCCTTCAGTGGATGCTGTTCACACAGTGGTCATACCAGCAACTCCCAATGCGTCACCAGATTCTGGTGACACAGACATGCAAACAGCATCTTGCTTGGTGGATCACATCGTCTCAGGTTCACCAAGGCAGGTGCTTTGTACCCCCGTCCCCGACAGCCACTGTCACCACGGATGCCTCCCTGATCGGGTGGGGGGGGTCATTATCAGGGCAGGATGGTTCATGGGACGTGGCAACCGTTCGAGTACCATCTGCACATAAATGTCCTGGAGATGAGAGCAGTGCTTTTAACGTTGCAAGCCCTCAACGACTTTCTTCCCGTAGGGACAATTGCAGTCCACACAGACAACATGTCTGTAGTTTGGTATATCAACAAACAGGGCGGAACCAAGTCCTACCCTTGTGTCGAAAGCTCAGACTTTGGCAATGGGCGATCTCCCCTCATCGGTTTCTGGTAGCAACGCATATCCCTGGGAAAACCAACATTATAGCGGACAGATTGAGCAGAGCTATCCTCATGCCTCACGAGTGGTCTCTCAAGCAATCTATAGCGGAAGAGATTTTTCTGGAATGGGGTCGCCCATGTTGCGATCTTTTGCTACTCCCAAAACAGCAAATGTCCAGACTTCTTCAGCCTCTTCCCTCTATCAGGCCATCCCCAGAGGCGCTCTGACCCAGGATTGGCCCCAGGGACTTCTTTATGCCTTCCCTCCATTTCCTCTGATCCCTCAGGTGATCCAGAAAGCTACCGTTTGAGAGCCAAATTGATTCTCATTGCCCCTTACTGGCCTCGACAAGTTTGGTTCCCGTTCCTCCATCATCACCTTTTGGTGCAGCCTTGGCATCTGGACCCAGTGCCAGATCTACTGATTCACCAATCCGGTCAGCTGCACCGGTCAATCCCTTCTCTCAACCTCACAGCATGGTTGCTCCACTTCCTTCCTTAGCCAGGCTTCCTTTGATCTCTAACCCAGTTAGAGACATCATAGTAGCTTCACTAAAATCCTCTACCAGGAGGATTTACACAAGCAAATGGAAACGTTTCTCTTATTGGGCTAAGGCCCAAAATATTGATCCTTTTACTGCCCCTGTTCAGGCAGTTCTGGACTTCTTAGCAGAGATTTTTCATGCAGGCTCCTCTTCTTCCACAGTCAGAGTTCAATTGGCTGCTATTTCTAATTTTCATGTCGGGATAGCAGATCATAATATTATGTCCCATAGGCTCTGCAGGGCCTTCTTGAAAGGAATTTTCCTACTAAAGCCTCCAATCAGGAATCCTCCTCCTCAGTGGGATCTAAATTTAGTGCTGACATCCTTGATTCTTCCCCTTGAGCCAACTGTTTCTTGTTCCCTGAAATATCTTTCTTGGAAAACTTTATTCCTAGTGGCTATTACATCTGCCAGGAGGGTGTCTGAACTTCATGCTCTTCGGTTCGACCCCCTATTTGATTTTTCACAAAGACAGAGTATCTTTGAGAACTAATCCATCCTTTTTACCTAAAGTCGCTTCAAGAATAATCTGAATCAATCCATTGATCTCCTGTATTTTTCCTAACTATTCAGATAGAGCTGAACAAAAGCTACATTATCTTGGCGTCCACCGTCAACTTAGATATTATTTGGATAGAACAAAAAAAGTTAGAAAATCTGATCAACTTTTTGTTTCCTATGCGGATAATAAAAAAGGCCTTCCTGTTTCTAAAGTGACTTTGTCCAGATGGCTTTCTTGGTCATCACTGAAATTTATACGCTCAGGGGAAAACAGCTGTGCTCAAAACCTAAAGCACATTCAACTAGGAGTTTAGCTACTTCTACAGCTTTTCAAGCTAGACTTCCTTTGGACACTATTTGGCCACTTGGGCCACTCCTCACACTTTTGTTTCCCATTACAAATTGGACTTGGCCTCCAGGGACAGAGCCAGTTTTGGCTCTACAGTCCTCAAGAGTTTGTTCCATTGAGCCACCCAGGATAGAGGTGCTAGGACGGTCCCATCAAGCAAGAATGAAGGCGAGATTGACAACTTAACATTAAGAAGTTATGTACCTACCATAACGTTCCATGTTAGTTGTCTTCTCGCCTTCTTTCTGCGACCCTCCCTCCTTCCCCTGGCCTGGACAGACCTTGTATAAGAAACTATTATGCTAAAGACCATTCAGACCTGGTCCTTTTTCCATCTGTAAGTTTCTTCTTCCCTTGGGAAGTATTTTATGCTTGGTGTTATTGCCCTTTGTCAACAAACGAGATCTGGGTACTTACTGCCTTGCATCATGGGATATGGGGCTGCCACGAGCTGGTAAAAGGAGTTCTCGAGCTAAAGCAAGTGCCGAGTCGGAGCCGAGGATCGGCTCCGAACCCATCAAGCAAGAAAGAAGGCGAGAGAAGACAACTAACATGGAACGTTATGGTAGGTACATAACTTCTTATTTCTCACCTTAGATTGTGTGGAAAGATCCATCCTTAAGTAGTCCATCTTGCTCCAGTGAGCATACATTTGCCACCAGCATGGAAGGAAGTGCAGGCCTGTGTGATTTTCTTTTCAGTCTGGCCTTCATTCCTGATGATGATCTTCGTGTTTCACTGTTTCAGTCATTACATTTGGGTAATCTGCTGGCAGGTTGCCCTCAGTTGGCCTGAATTCCAAAGTCTTGGGTCCTGTGTCGGTTGCTGTCTCCTCTTCCATGACGTCAGGTCGTCAGGGGTATAAAACATGCAGCTGACACTATTTTCTTTAGTCTTTCTTGCCGCACTGTGCCTGAAGCAGAAGCATTTCGCAAGAACTACTGAAATATTCGTGTTTGAGTTTCAGAACCGAAGTCTCCACTAAAGCTAAGTACCCTGTTGGGGAAACTTTTTCTTGCTCCTTACTGATGTCACTAAAAGTTAATAATTGCATTACTTGTGGAAAGCAAATACCTCCATAAGGATTTCCATTTATACTGCATTCCTTGCCTAGGCCCTGACCACGACGTACCTTGCTGTCGGTTTTGTGCTTTATTTAATCAGCGCACTATCCGCGTCGGTATATTTTCATCTTTAAATATTTTGGTTCTCGGTTTAATTATCCAGAAATGTCATCGGTTAGCCATCCGATTACCGGGATTCTGAAAAAACGCGAAGATAAAGACAGACAGGCCGCCGAGGTCCAAAACTGCCAAAAACGCTTCTAAGCCAGTCGCCAGTTTGCCGGTACTCAGTGAGGCGCTTTCACAGCTCCTGATACCTGCTACTTCTGATTCGCAGGCCTCTACTGAGACCCATTCGGAGTCCAGTATGCCGCGAGATGCTTCATCTAGAACCCGCGGATGTCTCTACCTTGGATGGGTCCAGAGCCACTGAGCAGGCACCGGCTTCTGAGGGGTGTATTCAGGTCTACAGACTTGCATATTAAATTGATGCCTCCTTCATTACTTAGGCCTAAATCTCGATCCATGTCTAAAAAACCGACACCCAGACCACATGCTCAGGCCTCTATGCCTAAAAAACAATTGATAAAAATGGCTGAAGATCTAATAACTAATCAGGGGTAACCAACACTCCCCCCCCCCCCCTTCGAAGAGGCATAGGACTGAGGTTGATTATGAATCTTCCGATCAGGATTCTGTTTTTTCTAACTCTTCTGATGACCTGGATTTGTCCTTACCTACTTATGAAGATTCTGATGCAGAGGACTCTTCCCTGTGCTTCCCCTCCTGAGGATTTTTCTTTTGGGAAAACCTTACATTCTCTAAGGGGCATTTCCACTGGGAAAGCCAGGATTACTCTGATTCAAAAAAGAGGCTTGGGGATTTCCTTCTCCTACCTCAGCATAGGCCATTAGCTATTCCTCCTGTACTGGACATTGTTGATTATGCTTTCTCAGAATCTAGTTTGGCCACTGATTCCCTGCCTCCTGCTCCCAGAAAACCTGATGGATACTACAGGGTCCCTGAGCCCCACAAGTTCCTTTTCAAAAATCCTATTGCAGATCCAGGGACTATTTCACAGGGGTCCAAGGGCATTAAGACTTCTACTGCTAAAAATCCTACCCCTTTTGATATCGACTCCAGGGCGATGGATAGATGGGGTAAGAAGATTTACATTTCTGCAACCTTGGCCATTAGGGCTTTAAACTGCCAGTTTCATATGTTAAAATATCAGCAACATGTTATTGGACTGCTTAAACAGAAAATGATGTTGATTCCTGACTGTGTGGAAATAAAGAATTACAGGATTTAATGCATTCTGCCGAACAAATTGGAAAACCTACTTTGCAATGTGGTTTTGATTCATTAGAGGCCTCTTGTAGGGCTGCTGTTACTGGGTCTGTGCTTGGCTTAAGGAGCAATCTTTGCGTGATCATGATAAAGCTAAATTGTTGGATGCTCCTTTAAATCAGGACTGCCTGTTTGGCAACAAGGCTGAGGAAGTTCTTAAAAAGATGGAAGATAAAGCTAAATCTATGCAAATTGTTAAATATTTTTTACAAGTTCAGCCTCCTAGAATTAGTAGGCACTGGCCCTCTTAAAAATTGGTCCTTTCCTGCCCCTTCCAGGTCTTCTCAAGCCAAACCCAAGCGCAACAAAAACCCCAGGTTTCAGTCCAAAGGGACTCGGAACTAAGCAGTGGGGGGACCTCCACTTCCAAGTCTGGGAATAAGACTGCCCCCTATGGTCAACTGTCTCAGTGACTTCCTTTTAAAATTTCCAAGCACTTATCTGACTGATCCTTTGGGAGGAAAGATTGCTGTTCATGCAAAGAATTGGGAACTCATTACCCAGGACAAATGGGTTTTAAATCTAGTGTCCCGGGGATACAGATTTTACTTCCACACGTTGCCAACACCAAGTGGATGGCCAGATCTACCCCCAAATCAGTGGGCAGAGGCACAAAAACAAGTACTTTCTCTGTTAAGCATGGGGGCTATTCAACCGGTACCAGAAGAGGAAAAGCGACAAGGTTTTTACTCGAGACTTTTCCTGGTACCCAGGAAAGACAATTCATAGCGTCCTATCCTGGACCTGTCTACTCTAAACACCTTTTTGGAGATTCCAAAATTCAAGATGCTGACTCTTCGCCAATTACTTCCTATGCTAGGCAAAGATGCCTGGTTGGCAACACTAGATTTAAAAGAAGCATACCTGCACATCCCAATCAGGAATCTTGCAGAAGGTACCTACGCTTCAAAGCAGGCTACACGCACTATCAGTTCTCTGCACTGCCCTTTGGCTTATCTACTGCGTCCAGGGTATTCACAAAGTGCCTAGCTCCAGTTATTGCATTTTGCAGGCAAAGAAATATTCAAATATACCCATACCTGAATGACTGTCTAATTCAGGCAGAAAGCCAGGACATACTTTTGAATCATCTGGCCTTTGTAAAAAGGGTTCTAACTTGTTTGGGGTACACCATAAACGAAAAGAAGTCACAACTGGTACCCTGTCAACAAATTATATTCCTGGTAGCAAGCTTGAATACAACTTCCCAGATGGCTTACTTTACGCCAGAAAAGCAAATTCATTTGACAACTTACTTCAAATAAGTGGCCACAAAAACCATGCTATCTGCAAGACAAATACTGTAAGCCTTTGGGTTTCATGGCCTCCTGCATTCTTCTAATTCCATATGCAAAACTGCATATGAGGAAACTACGGTGGTATCTAAAAAGCCTATGGTGTCAACATTCTCAAAACCTAGAAACAATGATTCCTATCCTACCTTGCCTACGCCTAGAGTTCCTTTGGTGGGCAGAGGCCTGCCACCAAAACAAGGGACTACCTTTCACACCACCCCCAGCTGCCCGAACCCTAACAGATGCATCAGACTATGCATAGGGAGCTCACCTGGCAGGGAAGTGCATTCAGGGCAAATGTAACCCAAATCAAATGCACCTGCATATCAATCAAAACGAAATGTTAGTTGTACAGAATGCTCTGACAGCCTTCAAGGACCACATTCTTCCAGGGTAACTAATGGTAAAGACAGACAACACCACTGTTACGTGGTACATAAGCGGGGGGGTTAGACATTCTTACCCCCTCTGCAGACTAGACATGGCATTGTGGAACACAGCCTTGAGCTACCAAGTGCACCTACAAGCTCAATTCCTGCCCGGAAAATTAAATACACTGGCAGACGGACTAAGCAGAAACCTCATGGACCCACACGAGTGGAAACTGGAACCAAGGATTTTCAACATGTTGGCAAGCAAATGGGGGAGCCCAGATATAGATCTGTTTGCCTCTCCCCATAAGTACCAGTTTGGACAACTTTGCACAAGGACTCCCCTCAAACAAGCTTGGAAAGTGGATGCTCTGTCCTTCAGCTGGAAAAACCTATCAGTCTATGCCTCCCCCCCTCTACCTCTGCTCTCAAAGTACTACTAAATGTCGAACAGGACAAACCAAGGATGATTTTGATTGCTCCAGACTGGCTGCGCCAACACTGGTAACCCCTCCTGCGCAGTGTGCCATGATTATCTCCATGGCACCTGCCTCAGACTCCTTCCCTGCTGTCTCAGCAGGAAAACCAGATTCTGCACCCTCAGCTACCAACACTGAACCTTGCAGCCTGGCTAATTACATCATTTTAGAGGCAAGGAGGCCTAGTACTAGAAAACCTTATGCTGAAAAATGGAAACTATTCTGTGCCTGGAACCATTCTCAATGGATGAGCACAGCAGCGCCCAATTTACCTCAGATTTTACAATACTTAACTGAGATGCTTCACAAGGGCCTGTCTGTTTCCTCCGTTAAAATCCACGCTTCAGCCATTTCAGCTCATTATAACACAGAACTTCCCCTCTTCTTTCATCCACTGCTCAAGCAGTTCCTCAGAGGGGCCAAAATTTTGAGACCACCCAGGAGAGCACCAACCCCAGCCTGGGACCTTAACTATGTCTTGGAGAAACTCACTCTACCTCCTTTTGAGCCAGCTGCTACTGCAGACTTAAAATTTCTTTCTGGGAAAACAGTTTTCCTTTTAGCAATCACTTCAGCTAGATGGGTATCTGAATTACAGGCTCTTATGGCAGTAGAGCCTTTCATCATCTTTCATGCGGACAGGGTGTCACTCAGAACCAATCCATCCTTCATGCCCAAGGTGGTATCCAGTGTGGCACTTAATCAGTCTATTCATTTGCCAACCCTCTTTCCCAATCCACAGAATAAAGGGGAACGGATACTGTATTTCTTAGATGTGCACAGACAACTTAGATTCTACTTGGACAGGACTAAGCCTCAAAGGAAATCTGAACAACTGCTGGTAGCATTTGCTGCAGGGGCAGAAGGGAAGGCTATTTCAAAGCAAACCATTTCTAAATGGATAAGCCATTGCATTCATTTCTGCTATAAGCACCATGGAAAACCTATCCCCCCAGGGGATCAGACCTCACTCCACCAGGGCTGCATCTACCTCTACAGCCTTTCTCAGAGGTGTCCCTACCAGGGACATCCTAGAAGCTGCTACCTGGAGTTCTGTACATACTTTCAGCAAGCATTGTCATTTGCCAATTTTCTCTAGATCGAGAGCTGTCTTTGCCACTGCAGTCTTGCAGGGCCTTATAGCTGGTCCTAATGCTATCTAAACTCCTCCTCCCAACCATAGCTTTGGGAATATACCCAAATGTAATGACTGCAACAGTGAAACACGAAGAGCATAGTACAGTTGTGTACACTTACCATAAATGTTAGAGTGTATTCACTGTTGCAGTCCTGGTTACCCTCCCTCCAGCCCCCTAACTTCTTTTGGCTATATCTCTACTTTCCTTTACTATGCTTAAAAGCCTTTTTGGTGCATTTGCTTTTTTGTTGGAGGTATATTTTTGTACTTTTATGTTTAATTGCTTCCCATTAGGGGGGCACCTGACATCTGGGGCAAGAAAAACTGATGTAATGGCGTCAGCTGCATGTTTTATACTTCTGATGTCATGGAAGAAAGGACAGCAACCAACGCAGGACCCATGACTTTGTTAACCAGGCCGACTGAGGGCAACCTGCATGCAGATTACCCAAATGTAATGACTGCAACAGTGAATACACTCAAACATCTACATTTATGGTAAGTACGTGTACACAACTGTACTTTCTAGAGCCTCTCTTTCTTGCTCTTTCACATCTTTTCCTTTTAATATGCTTCCCATTTCCGATTGTCAACTGGTTAGACAGGTTTGACAGGTTTCTGCGGTTCTGCGGTTTTTACCATGTTCCAGTAAGATTCCAAGCTGCAGGATTTCCTGGAATGTGTTTTGAGTTTACAGGCCTCTGTCCTAGCAGTTCATCAAGCATGCAGCACAGTGTGATACGCGATCGGATTTCTAGAAAATTCTCAGCAATGTAGTTAATCATACCTTCATTTCTTGCCCTTAAATCTGTTTTTTTTCCTGTTTCTGACAAAAAACAAGACAAATAATGTACTTTTCTGTAGGGATCCAAAGCAGCCGCTGCCACACAGGGTACCACCATTTTTTCCCATTCCCGCAGTCTGCCATTGAGAAGGTGCTGCACACACTGTATGTGCATAAACAACTCTGATTTTATTTGGATAAGGCTAAGACTTTTCATAAATCTGATCCGTTCTTTGTTTTCCTTTCATCCTGGGTCTTTAGGATTGGCTGTGTCCAAGCAAACTGTTTCTTCTTGAATTTCTAAAGCGATTTCTTTGTGTTATTTTTTTCATGGTAAAACCCTTCATTATTCTGTTAATGGTAATTCTACTAGAGCTGTTGCTTCTTCTGGTGCTTTTTCAAGGGTTTGGATACTAACTCTATTCTTGAAGCATCTATCTGGACTTCTGTACATACATTTACCAAGCACTACAAGTTGAATAGAATTCCCAGGGCTAGAGTTGATTTTGCTAGAGCCATTCTTCTTGGGTTCCTAGAGGGTTCTGCTGGTCCTTCCTCCTCCCTCTCATCTTCATGAGCTTTTGCACTCTCCCTATTGTAACAAATACTGCAACAGTGAAATGTAAGGACCTAGTACAGTTGTGTAACTTCTTACCATAATGGTAATGTCATCCTCTTTACTGTTGCAGTATTCACTTCCTTTGTTCTCCCCCTGGTTCTTTTCCCTGCTGGATGTGCCTGGTACCTCTGTAATCCTTAGGCCGGCATTCCTACTGGGGCTCTCATTTCTGAGGATGGTACGTCCAATGTCACCTTTATGCCATATGCTGCATGTAGGGAGCATACATGTGATGTACCGCATTCCCTTGGGAACCTAAAGGCTTTGGTATATTGGCTGGATATTGGACTGTCCTTGGCAAGGGATCCCTATTGTAAGGAATACTGCAACAGTGAAGAGGACATCTACAGTTATGGTAAGATTTTGCAAAACTGTACTGTCTTCATGACTTTACTACTTTTGATTTTTATTATTGGATAGCAGCATTTTAAAGAAAACTTAAATGCTGGGTTTGAAATAGCTGAATTGGTTGCTTTTTCAAACTCAACTGTGGTTCAAAGTAGATACCTGCTATTTTTCTGCTGTTTTAAACATTCTCTAGTATTTCCCGGCAAAACTAGGGTAGCTAGTAGCTGTAGCATAGTCTATATGCAGATTTGCTGCATCTGCGTTTGTTTATAGTGGCTGTTTGCTCTGAGCACATTTTCTAAACCATCTTTGATTGGAACTGGCCCTTCTGCACTCTAGTGAGAGAAGTGTGCTGATTGGAACCTGTCTGGTGAAGGGAGGTTGGTTTAGGGATTGGAATAAGCATCCTCATTGGTCCTTTTGAACCTTTTTAAAGTTTTTAGCTCCTAGTATTTAAGCCGTGTGTTTGAGCAAGTATCTGCTTGTTTACGTGTCGTGCAGCATCCTTGTGCACCATGGCTGGACAGATAAGTTCAGTAATTTTTCCCTTGGATGCAGCTGTACCACATTTGGGTAGCCCTCATCTTTAGTACCTTTCTGGTCAAACCCCGGCAGAAGTATCCATCTACTGAACTCCTCCTTGATCAGTCCTGAAAAGCCTCCCCTTTGTGATAACACAGTTGGACTACCCTTGTTTCTCCTGCCAACCTTGTTGATTTGGGTTTCTTGAGGCAGTGCAGCAATTACTTCTTGTGCACTGACAACTGTCTACTAATAATTCACTCTAGTGCAGAGTGCAAGAGATTTAGCTACACCAAGAGTCTTGAATCCACCCTTTCTCGCACTTGAAATGGTAACACTGAAGAGGCTGTCAACCCACCCACCACTACTCATGCACATAGTACCACTATTTATATACATGGTACGCATCAAACACAAAAATCAATGTACACGGAGGTTCTCTGAAAAAAATATTATTGAAACACCAGTGACTTCCAAAACAAGAATGCTGCAACTAACAGATATTCTTCATGTTTCATTGTTGCAGTCCATCACACTTGGGTTATCTGCCTGCAGGTAGCCCTCAGTCAGCCCGAATACCAGAGCCTTAGTATTTCTGCATTGGATGCTGTTGCTTCTTCCATGACATCAGGGGTATAAAACAGGCAGCCGATGCCATTACATCAGTCTTTCTTGCTGAGGAGGAGCCCGAAGCAGCAGCAGTTCACAAGTGCCGGTTGGCTGCTACCTGAAATTTTTGTTTTCGAGTTGATAATTTTGAAGTCTTCTGAACCTAGGTACCCCGTTGGGGATCCTTTTTTCTTGCTCTAACCGATGTCAGAAAATGTTAACAATTGTCTTGCCTGTGGAAAGCAATTACCTCATAGAGATTTTCATTCTTACTGCATCACCTATTTAGGCCCGGACCACAACGTCCCTCACTGTCGGTTTTGTGCCTTGTTTAATGCCTAAACCATTCGTTGTCGGGCTATTTTTGTCGCAAAATTCTTTCGCTCTTTCTCTGTATTCCGAAATGGCTTCGATAAGCCATCTGGCTACTGACCTTATAAAAAAAAGTAAAGATAAAGACAGAGACAGACAGCATAGGTCCAAAACTGCCGACGACACTTCCGTTAAGCTAGTCGCCAGTCTGCCAGTGTTCAGTGAGGTGACTTTGCAGCCCCTGATGCCCGCTTTTGTGGATTCGGAAGCCTCTGCTGAGATCCATTTGGAGTCCGGTATGCCACGAGATGCTTCTTTGACTATGGAACCAGCGGATGTCTCTCCCTTGGATGGGTCTGGAGCAGCTGTGCAGGTACTGGCTTCTGATGGTGTATTCCGTCCTACCGATGTTCGAATCAAACCGACAACTTCTTTTTTAGCCAAAACTACCAAGTTTCTTAGGCCCAGATTATGCACTATGCCTAGAAAACAGACGACCAAAGCACATGCTCAAACTCCCATGCCACAAAAACAAATGCTTAGAATGGCTGAAGACCTAATTACTCTAATTAGGGGAAGCCAGCCTTCCCCTGCTAAGACAGAGTTGAGTTACCTTCTGATTCTACAGACCAGGAGTCAGATGTCTCTGACCCTTCTGATTATCAGGACATGCCGTTATCAGCCTATGAGGATTCAGATGCAGAGAATTCCATTCCCTCTGCCTCCCCTCCAGAGGATTTTTCTTTTGGTGAAACCTTGCATACTGTAAGAGAGCATTTTCACTGGGAATGCCAAGACTACCTTCAGTCCAAAAACAGACTCAGAGAATTTTTAGAGTTGCCTCAGCACAGGCCTCTAGCTATACCCCATTTCCTGGATGTTGTAGATGTTTATATGGAATCCAGTCTTACTCCACACACATTACCCCCTGGCCCATAGGAAACCTGACAGATACTACAGAGTACCTGATTCCCACAAGTTTCTTTTCAAGAATCCTTCTGCTGATCCAGAGGTCATTTCCCAGAGACCCAAAGGTATTAAGGCTACTACAGCCAGAAATCCTACTCCTTCAGACAGGGATTCCAGAGCTTTAGACAGATGGTGTAAGAAGGTATATACCTCTGCAACTCTTGCTATCAGGGCATTGAATTGCCAGTTTCACATGCTGAAGTACCAGCATCATATTATGGAACTAATTAAACAAAAAGTGGTATTTCCAGATTGTGCAGAAAATAAAGATTTACAAGAGCTAATGCATTTTGCAAACCAAGTTAGTAAGCATACTTTGCAGTGTGGTTTTGATGCCCTATAAGCATCTTGCATGGCTGCAGTCACTGGTTCTGTACTGAGAAGACATGCTTGGCTGAAGGAGCAAACCTTGCCAGATCATGTCAAATCCAAATTACTAGACACTCCTTTAAATAAAGACTGTTTGTTTGGCACCAAAGCAGAAGTTATTAAAAAGATGGAAGAAAAAGCTAAATCTATGCAAACTGTTAAAGAATTCTTACAAGTGCAACCACCTAGATTCAGTAGGTACTGCCCTTCAAAACACTGGTCCTTTCCAGCCCCCTCCAGGCCTTCCCAGACGAGACGGGGGAAACAGGCCACCAAGACTACAGTCTCAGGGTATGCAGAGATCTAAGCAGTGGAGTGCCTACACCACAAAAACAGGGAGTGGGAAGCTGCCCACCTATGGAAAAAGTTCACAATGACTTCTCAAATCTATTTCCTAGCCCTGCCCAACTGCTTTTGCCCCTAGGAGGAAAACTTTCCCTTCATGCAAAATACTGTATGTCCATCACTCGGAACAGATGGGTCCTCAGCATTGTATCCAAAGGGTACAAATTCTACTTCCATTCACTGCCAACCCCAAGCGGGCTTCCAGTCCTTCCTCCAAACCAGTGAGCAGAAGGTCAAAAGCAAGTACTTCCCTGCTCAATATCAGAGCTATTCAGCCTGTCCCATTAGAACAAAGGGTCAAGGTTTTTACTCCAGGCTTTTCCTGGTGCCCAGAAAAGAGTGCTCTTGGTGCCCAATCTTGGATCTTTCAATTCTCAACACCTTTCTGGTGGTCCCAAAATTCAAGATGCTTACCCTGCAACAACTTCTCCCTATACCAGCCAAGGATGCCTGGTTAGTCACTCTAGACTTAAAAGAAGCTTATCTGCATATCCCCATCAGGGAGCCATGCAGGAGATATCTACGTTTCAGGGCAGGATCTATGCACCATCAGTTCTCTACACTTCCCTTTGGCTTATCTACTGTGCCCAGAGTATTCACAAAATGCCTGGCTCCAGCCATTGCATACTGCATGCAGAGAAATTTACCCATACTTGGGCGACTGCGTGATTCAGGCAGTCAGTCAGGAATTGCTGCCTCAGCACCTGCATTTGTAAAATGCCTTCTCACTTCATTGAGATACACCATCAACAAAAAGAAATCTCAACTGGTACCAAGTCAAAAGATTGTACTCCTGGGAGCAAGCTTGGACACAACTTCCTGATGGCATTTCTCACTTCAGAAAAACAGGTCTATCTGACAGACTAATTCAAAATAATGGCCACCAGAACCCAGCTATCTGCAAGAAAAATACTGCAAGCCCTAGGGTTCATGGCCTCATGTATTCTGCTGATTCCATATGTAAGACTGCATGTGAGGAAACTTCAGTGGTACTTTAAAAATCATTGGTGCCAGCATTCTCAGGACCTGGAAACAGTCATTCCTATCATACCTTTTCTAAGGGCAGAGTTCCTGTAATGGGCAGAAGCATGCAACCACAACAAGGGACTGCATTTCATTCAAATCTACGCCGTCCAAGCCCTGACAACAGATGCATCAGACTATGCATGGGGGGCTCACATGGCAGACAGGGCCACTGGAACCCAAGGCAGTTTCTCCTGCACATCAATCAAAAAGAGATACTAGCTGTACAGAATGCTCTGACAGCTTTCAGATACTTAATCCTTCCAGGACAACTGCTGATAAAAACAGACAACACCACAGTTATGTGGTACATAAACAGGCAGGGGGGGAACCCATTCTTACCCACTCTGCAGGTTAGCCATGGCCTTGTGGAACACAGCTTTGAGCAACCAAGTCCATCTACAAGCTCAATTCCTGCCAGGCAAACAAAATTCACTGTCAGATGACTTGAGCAGAAATCTCCTAGACCCACACAAGTGGAAATTGGAGCCCAACACCTTCATCCTACTGATCCAGAGGTGGATCTCTTTGCCTCCTCCGAGAAACACCAGTTAAGCAAATACTGCACCAGGAACCCTTACAGCAGGGCCTGGAAGGTGGATGCCCTTATCCATTCAATGGGAAAACCTCTCAATCAATGCCTTTTCCCCCTCTGCCCCTTCTCTCAAGAGTACTACTCAAGATAAAACTAGACAGGCCAAGGGCAATTCAGATAGTCCCGGACTAGCCATGCCAGCACTGGTACCCACTCCTGTGCAGCCTGACAGTGGTGCCACCCTGGCACCTACAGCAGACTCCTATCCTGCTGTCTCAGCAGGAGGGACAGATTTTGCATCCACAATTGCAAACCCTAAACCTTGCAGCCTGGCTTATTAATTGAATACCCCACCAGCAACCCTCAGCAAACAGGTGCTGGACATCATTCTTGAATCCAGAAGGCCTAGTACTAGGAAATACTATGCTGAAAAGTGGAAAATATATTGTTCTTGGATTCAGTCTAAATGACAGGACACAGCAGTCCCCTCCTTACCTCTAATCCTGGATTACCTAACAGAGCTACTCCACAGAGGCCTATCCTTCTCCTCCATTAAGATTCATGCCTCTGCCAATGCGGCTCATTATATAATACTGAGCCACCTCTGTTCTCTCACTCTCTCATCAAACAGTTCCTGAGGGGGGATAACAACTTTAAGGCCCCCGAAGAGAGCACCCACCCCTGCCTGGGACCTTAACTTTGTACTGGAAAAGCTCACGCTTCCCCTTTTGAACCTGCTGCTTCAGCAGAGTTAAAATTCCTGTCTCAGAAAACAGCTTTGCTTTTAGTCATAACTTCAGCTAGAAGAGTGTCTGAGTTACAGGCACTAATGGCTGTGGAACCCTTCATTATTTTTCATGCTGACAGGGTTTCCATCCGGACTATCCCATCCTTTATACCTAAGGTGGTGTCCAGTGTGGCTCTAAACCAATCCATCTACCAACCTTCTTCCCTAACCCTCAGAATAAAGGAGAAAGGATCCTGCACTCTTTGGACATGCACAGACAGCTTGGGTTCTACCTTGATAGGACTAAGCCTTTCAGAAAATCTGACCAGCTGCTAGTCAGCTTTGCTACAGGGACAGAGAGTAAGGCCATTTAAAAACAAACCATTTCCAAATGGATAGCACACTGCATCCATTTCTGCTACAAGCACTATGGAAAACCAAACCCTCAGGGGGTCAGAACACATTCCACTAGGGCTACTTGTATGTCTACAACATTTTTCAGGGGAGTCCCTACCAGGGACATTCTGGAAGCTGCAACCTGGAGTTCTGTACACACCTTCACCAAGCATTGCCACTTGTCTATATTTTCCAAATCCAGGGCTGAATTTGCTACAGCTGTCTTGCAAGGCCTACTAGCCAGCCCTAACACTTCTTGACTGCCTCCACCCTTCCTCAGCTTTGGGAATCAACCCAAGTGTGATGACTGCAACAGTGAAACATGAAGGACATAGTACAGTTGTGTACACTTAGCATAAATGTAGATGTTCGAGTGTATTCACTGTTGCAGTCCTGGTTTCCCTCCCTCCTGCCCCCTGGCTTTCTCTATGGCTATTCCTAATGGCATTGCCTTTTACTGGTGGTGTTCCCCACCATATACTAGCTCTCTGTTTGGGGGCTTCTGACATTTGGGGGAAGAAAAACCTGATGTAATGGCATCTGCTGCCTGTTTTATACCCCTGACGACCTGATGTCCTGGAAGAAGTGACAGCATCCGAGGCAGAAATACTAAGACTCTGGTATTCGGGCTGACTGAGGGCTACCTGCAGGCAGGTAATCCAAGTGTGATGACTGCAACAGTGAATACACTCGAGCATCTACATTTATGGTAAGTGTACACGCAACTGTACTTTCCCACAGCAGCCATGACACACAGCAACACCAGTGTCTCACCTACCAAGCCCGTAAGGAGTAACACTCAAACCAAATTTTCTTGTCATTAGAGACTCCATAGTGAGACACATGGGTGTTCCACTCTCCAGGTTGGACAAGGAGAAAGTCATGGTCAGCTACCTGTCTGGTGCCAGAATTCATCAGATCACGTATGCTCTCAGGTCTGTCGGTAACAAGTACCATTATGACTCTGTCATAGTTCATGTTGGAGTGAATGACCTGAGACGTACCTCAATGGACTATGTGAAGAGAGACATGATTGAGCTCTCTGTGTATATGTCCCAGGCAGGAATGTCCCTAGCCTTGACCAGCATACTCCCTCACCTAAAAAGATGCCAGAGTATAAATAAATGATTGATTTTAATGATTGATTTAGTTTTTGGTATCCTTCTAAGAGGATCCAGTTTGTCAGTCTGGAAAACCATGGTCGACAAACCTCACTGTTTTGCCAGAGACTGTTTGCACCTGGCACCACTAGGCTTTTGGTTGCTGGCAAAGGCACTCGCCTTCCCCATAGTACATTTTTTAGGGAAGGTCTTGAAAACAACTTGCTGATATAATATTTGCCTGTCATAACAAAATAAGAGTCATGCTGCTAAACGCTAGGAGCTTAAACCAAAATCTGCACACCTTGGAAGCACCTCTGTCACCGGAAGATGTAGATGTCTGTGCAGTCACAGAAAACCTGGTTCATGGCCTCAGAGTACCCCAGCCTTGCAAGGCTACAATGCCTTCCACACCTTCACCCTGCAAAATGAACATGTGAGAACCAAAGGAGATGGTGTTTCTGTCTATATTAGAGATTAATTCATCTCCCATCTGGTTAGACTGGACAACTCCTTGGAGTTAATCCAAGTTGAGGTTACTGTGGGTAAGACCCCCCCATTCAAGTCATAGCCAGTTATAGATCCCCCTCCATGGGTCATGATGAGCATGAAGCCTACTTGACCAAACTGGCATCAAAACAAATAATCTGATATTGTTAATCCTCATTCATTCCTTACGTATGGATATCGGTTCTGACTTTGGAACCGAGCTGGCCATCTTCCAAGCTCACGTCAGCTACAAACTCTTCAGCTAAAACTCTTACCCAGAATTCCCCTCTCCCTGTTACCTCAGATTTTGTTTGCCGCATCGCCATTCGGTCGTGTCAAGCTACTTCTCTTGAGCTAAGTATAATATTTTGTTGTCATACTAGTCTGAAACAACTTTTTCTCTCAGAAAAGTTACTAAATTGTTTTCTCTTACCTTATCGCATTTAGCGACTATCCCTTCTTGAAATTTTTCAATCTTTTTTACCGCGAGGTATTTTCTTTACCATCATTGGTAGACCCCTTTTCATCATTACCTTCGGATATTTCTTGTACCATTGTTGGTATTCTTTCTGATTTCCTTCTTTCCTATCATGGCAGATAAAAAAGGTAGTCCAGGATTTCAGAGATGTTCAGATTGTGGCCATAAATTGCCTACTTCAGATGCACATTCTGTGTGTCTATTGCTTGGGTGTGCCTCATTTATCAGTTGATCCGCCCTGTGGAATTTATAAGAGCTTCTCTAACAGGACGTTGATTGAGAGGAAAAATAAATTGGTACTGAAGAGGCTACTCTTTTTCAGTGGCTATTTTTGGGTCGGAGGCTTCCACCCCTCCAAGATCCCATAAAAGAAAGACTGATGATCATTCAAAGGCCAAATCTCTTCCTTCGTCCCCGGCTGGGGACTCCCACCAACAGAGACCCAAGAAGGCTAAGCTTTCTACTTCAGATCTGACTCTTTCCGCTCCAGTGCTTTCAGTGCCTAGACCTTCGGCACCGAAGCCATTGGCGCCATCTGTGATTTCGGCACCGACTAGAGTGCCCCTTACATATCGGTACCAAGGGGCTCCACGGTTCAGACCTCTCTACCGGCACTGACTATCCAGTCGGCACAGACTGTAACCACATCAGCTCTGACACCTTACCCGGAACCGACAACTCTGTTATTGACACCGATTTTTTCGGCCCCAGCCTCGGTGCCGACAACCACTTCGGCACCGACCTTATTGTTGGTGCAAACCATGACTTCAGCACTGATTTCCTCGCTGCAGACACCTGTAGTTCAGTCTCTTATGGCCCCGTTGTTTTCACTGCAGACTGGTGAGGTGGGCATCGAGCTTGTCCCATCTGTGGATAGACCTGACTCTCCCTCAGCCATGTCCGTGAAATCCACTAGAAGCCTCTCTAAACACGACGTGTTATGTCTTGTGGATCAAGTGCTTTTGGCTAGAGGTATCCCACCCTTAAGGACCTATCCTTTTTGGGAGGTGATCACCCTTTGCGAAATATCCCTACTTATTCTCCTCCTTCATTGCCTTTGAAGCCCCTTGATATAGCACAGTCTTCACCCTCTATGGTTCCCTTTATGGACCTCACTAAGGAACTGCAGTTGACTTCATGGCAGGAGAGTTTTGCTGTGACCCAGGATGTCAGCTGTCCCGTACGTAATTTGATGTTTCACAGCCATCCAGGGACACCAAGTAGGCAGGCTGAGCCTCTTAGGGGAGGGGTGACCCCTGTCCTGGACACTCACCCCTCTTCAGGTGGACCGGCCTTCCAACTAATGGAGAAGGCTTTGGCGTCTGCTGGTGATACTGTGCTGTCAATCTCCCCGCCCTCCTCTGGACCGCAGTGTACACAAGTCGCTCCTAGTGGACACCGGGCGCAAGGGCCTCAGGATGTACTCCCACAGAAAACCCCTTTTGCCTTGTCTTCCCCAGCTTCTCCCTCTGAGGAAGTTCATTGAAAGAGGAAGCACATGGACTCCACAGAGGAGTCCCTTACTGAAGACACAGACTTTGATGATGGGGAAGGGTCCCCTTGCTCACCCTCTGAGGTATCCTTTGGTGATATCCTCGAAATCCTTAAACAGAGAGGTGACTGGCAGCCCCCTAACCTGACCTCTGAAGAGTCTGTGTTCCTGCAGGCCTTTCGCACCTGACCCCCTACATCCTGGGTTACTCCACCTGCAGACGAACTGGTCTGGCTCATTGTGCAGCGTGCGTGGAAGGCTCCTGACACCGTTGAGGCCATTCCCCGGAGGCCAGATAAAATTTTGTCCCCTCCTTCTACTGCCCCCCATTGGTCCAAAGGTCTTCCTGTAGATGCTCTGGTGGTGGAGGCCCCAACCAAGAAGGACTTGGAAGAAGAAAGCCAGACTGTTCATCTACCCAACAAAGCGTCACGGGCTCTCTACAGAATAGGGAAGCATACTTTTTCATCAGTGACCTTTGCAATCAGGTCCCTGAATTCTATGGCACACTTTACCAGGCTTCAAAGGGATTTAATTTCTGAGCTCTCTGAAACTTTGGCTGGTGCTGTGTCTGATGAGGTCTGTGACAAAGTGGCCTCTCAGCTGGCTACCATTGAATTGATATCAAACTCCTCCAGCTGCCTGATATCTCAAACATCAGAAGGAGCAGCTAGAGCGGCGAGTTCAGGCGTTGTTTTGAGACTACACACCTGGATGCACTTTATGTAATTTCACAGAACCCTTCAAGGCTTCCTTTCTCAACACTCCCATCGAAGCCTCTTCATTGTTTGGACCCAAGGTTAAAAGCACACTGGCCAGATGTGAATAGGACGGTAAGACCCTTTCTGCTGTGGGTGTCCGTTATTCTTCCCCTCAACATGCTTTCTCCAGAAACCAGAAGAGTGGGAAGCTGTGGTACAAAAAGTCTCGGGTCCTTTCCGTGACACACGAGCAGAGTTCTCCCCTAGAGGCAGGGGGGGGGGACTCACAGGGAAGACTCCCTTTTCGGGGCAGAGGGGGTCCGCGTAACCAGGGTTCCAGGGACTGTCTTCCTGGTCAATCCTACCAGCGCTCCTGAAGAGCGGCCCAACTTCTTTCCTCTGGAGGTGGTTGGGGGTCGTTTCTCCTTGTACCCTTCTGCCTGGCTAACCATCACCCACAGACTCTTGGGTACAAAGGATAATAACCAGAGGTTACCATATTCCCTTTGATCTTTGTCCTGCCCCCCAACAAACTTGCCCGACGTTCCACCCAGTCAAAGGGAAGAAGCAGCTCTAGAGATGGCAAAGCTGCTAAGGAAAAAAAAGTCATCCAATTAGTCCCTCCAGACCAGATAGGATCCAGATTCTACTCTACTATTTTTGGTGCCAAAGAAAACCGGGGACTGGAGACCAATTTTGAATCTCGGTGTATTGAACAAGTTTGTAAGAGTACAAAAATTCCGGATGGTCACAATACAGTCTGTCCTCCCGCTTTTGGAAAAAGATGATTAGATGTGCTCGATAGATCTTCAAGATGCGTACTACCACATAAAAGTGGACAGGCCATCAAGAAGATTTCTGCGCTTCCGTGTGGGAGCCAGTCACTACCAGTTCAGAGTACTGCCCTTCGGACTATATACAACCCCCAGAGTGTTCACAAAGTGCATATCAGTCATCACAGCTCACTTGCGACTACAAGGATTCCAGGGGTTTCCATACCTAGACGACTGGCTCATCTCCACCCCCACCAGACATCTATTGGAAGAAGCCCTGGCATACTCTCTCCTCGCTGCAGAAAGGCTAGGCATAACCATAAACTGGCAAAAATTCAATCTCACCCCATATCAGTCCACAGAATTCATAGGGGTCATATTGGATACAAAGAATTGCAGAGCATCTATTCCAGAGCACAGAATTCTAAGGATAAAGCAACAACTGATCCCAATCCTTTCAAGGGAGAAATTCACAGCTCACTCTGTCCTACAGCTGTTGGGTTCCATGGTAGACTCCATCACCATTGTCCCCCTGGTCAGGTTTCGCATGAGGCTTCTACAGTGGCTACTGCTCACCCAATGGTATCCTTTTCAGTATCCTCTTTCAGCCAAGATTTGAGTAACTCGCAGGTGCAAACAGGATTTAAATTGGTGGATGACCCACAACCCGTCAGTAGTCTCACCCCTTCTCCCCCCAGCAGCCCAAGGCTACAGTGACCACGGATGCCTCCCTGATGGGGTGGGGGTCTATGTCAGGGACAGACAGTCCAAGGCACTTGGTCCGAATTGGAGGCCCAACTGCATATAAATGTTCTAGAGTTGAGGGTTGTGCTTCTGGCGTTGCAAGCATTCCATCCCCAGCTGCCGTCTGGGACTATTGTGATACAATCAGACAACATGGCGGTGGTTTGGTACATCAACAAACAGGACGGAACCAAATCTTACCCCCTTTGTCGAGAGGCCATGAGGATGTGGCAATGGCTACCAACTGTTTTCTTTTAGCAATGCACATTCCCTGGAGTTCCACCGTGATAGCAGACTGACTCAGCAGGTGCATTCTACAACTTCACGAGTGGCCCCTGAATCCCTTGATAGCAGCGGAGATCTTCCACTGCTGGGGCCGTCCTTGTGACCTCTTTGCATCCCCGACCAACTACAAATGCAGCAACTACTTCGCCCTGATTCCCCGTCCGGGACAGTCACCCAGGGACGCTCTACTCCACAATTGGCCCCCAGGTCTTCTTTATGCATTTCCACCTCTTCCCCTCATTCCCCAGTTTCTGAAGAAAGCCCGTTGGTTGAAGAGCAAGGTGCTCCTCATAGCACCATATTGGCCTCATCAGATTTGGTTATCCTTCCTTTGGCCTCACTTGCTAGATCAACCATGGATTCTCCATCCAACCCCGGGGTTGATCTCCCATCCACACAATCTGATTCATCCCAACTTGGACAGCCTGAAGCTCACAGCTTGGCTCCTCCAATTCCCTTGATTGCCAGGCAAATGATCTTTCTTTAACAGTACAGGACATTCTTATTGCATCTCATAAGTCTTCCACTAGAATTACTTATCTAAGCAAGTGGAAATGATTTAACTGTTGGCTGAAAGAAAAGCAAGTAGATCCCTTTTCATCACCAGTGTCGATAGTACTAGAGTATCTAGCCAATCTATTCCAATCGGGTCTGTCGGCCTCTACCACTAGAGTTCATTTGGCTGCAATATCTTATTTCCATGAGGGTGTCCATGACTCCTCTTATGTCACACAAATTATGCAATACCTTCATAAAAGGTGTGAATCATCTGAAGCCCCCTTTTAGAGAACCTATTCAACCATGGGATCTGACAATGCCTCCTTTCGAACCAGCTTCTTCATGCGACCTCAAATATTTGTCATGGAAAACCTTGTTTTTGGTCGCCATTACTTCTGCAGACGTATCTCTTAGCTTCAAGCCTTATGCATCAAGAGTCCATACTTGATTTTTCATAGCGATAGTGTCTTTGAGAACTAATCCTTCTTTACTGCCAAAAGTGATTTCTGAAATGTCCATTAATCAAACCATTGAATTGCCAGTTTTCTTCTCCAGTCATTCAAACAAAGAGTATTGCCTACATACCCTAGATATTCACAGGCAATTTGCTTCTACTTGAACAGGACTAAGGCCTCTCGTAAATCAGACAAGTTATTTTTGGCCTATTCTGGACCTAGATTAGGATGTGCTGTTGCTAAGGTCACATTGGCTAGATGGTTGAAAGACCTTGTGACCTTCATTGATACACAGCGTAATATTCCATTGCCGACTACCATAAAGGCTTATTCGACAAGGTCGGTGGCAACTTCTGTTGTCTTCCATGCCAGAGCTTCTTTACATGACATCTGTGCAGCTGCAACTTGGGCGCTATGCCTCATACCTTCATCAATCATTACAAAATTGGATTTGGCCTCCAGGGGAAGAGCATCTTTTGGTTCTATGGTGCTCAGGAATGTCCTTCCATGAGAGCCTCCCAGGAATAGAGGTAGCTGGAGGACTCTGTCCCATACGTAAGGAATGAACGAGGATTAACAATATCAGATAAGTAAGTTGTCTTACCATAACGTTCAATCTGTATTGTTGATCCTCGTTCAGTCATTACGACCCTCCCTCCCTCCTTCCCCCTCCTGTGGCTTCTAGTGGATCTCACCATCCAGTTCTTTTAAGTCATTTGACCAGAGGTAGAATCTACCTTCTTTTGATTTGCAAACTCAATCTGAGGTAACAGGGAGAGGGAAATTCTGGGTAAGAGTTTTAGCTTGAGAGTTTGTAGCTGACGCGAGGTTGGAAGATGGCAGGCTCAGTTCCGAGTTCAGAACTGATACCCATACGTAATGACTGAATGAGGATCAACAATACAGATGGAACGTTATGGTATGACATAACTTCTTTTTCCTAAACACACTGATTATGGGGGATTTCAGTTATCCCACCATCAAATGGGAAACCTACGCTAGCCCTAACATGCTAACTCAAAAGTTCCTTGATTTTAACTCAAATGCCCTGAACAAATTGTTCGTACCCCGACAAGAGGAACAAGCAAACATAATAGATCTGTTAAACAGATGCACTGCTGCAACTGTCAGACCCTAATTAAATCTGAACACAAATAGTTCACCTTCGAGCTAGCACTAACAGCAGAAGTCTCAAAGGGCAAAATCAGACTAAAAAACTTCACCAAGGCAAACTATGCCCTCCTAGGTGAAGGTATAAATGCATTCCAAGCCCCACCCCCAGCTGGAAGTGGTAACTACACTGAAGCTTCTACTAAAGCCCTGTACAATCACTTGTGTAAGTGTATAGTCTCAGCTGTACTAGAAAGAATCAGTCAGAGCCCAAGTAAAAACAAGCTGCCATGATGGACTTCCAGCATCAACAAACCTTACAAAAAATGCAAAAAGTTGCTGTCCGGGAAAACAAAGGCAAGGCCCCAACAGTGGAAAATCACTCTCCTCAGCCTCAACAGACAAATAAGACAGTGTCAGATCCTCTAAGGGCTCCTTTTAGAAAAACTTAGTAAGCATAGCCAAGGGTAACCCTAAAGCCTTTTACTGCTGTGTACGTAGCCTAACAGGTAGGACCCAAGCATGTGCAGAACTAGTGACTAAAAGTACCACACACACTGTCCCCACAGAGATAGCAGACCAGCTAGCAGATAGGTTTGGTGAAAAATTCACTCCCTTATCCCCTCCACAATTATCCCAAACTCCCCACCCTACATATCTGAAGAGCAGGTCATTAAAGCCTTGTCCAAGGCAAAAAACAGCCTCTGTGGGACCAGATGGCATTCCAGGCTGTCATCTAAACAGGCTGAAATATGAACTAGCATCACCATTAAGTACCCATTTCAAGCATAGCCTTAACTACAGGCTTTGTTCCTGCAGAGTGGATAACAGCAACAGTTATACCCCTCCACAAAGGTGGCCTAGCAACAGACCTGGGGAATTACAGACTCGTAAGCCTGACCAGCCTTATCTGTAAGGCCATGGATTGTATCATTATGGACCTCATACATAGACTACCTCCAAACCCTGGATCCAACCCAATTTGGCTTCGTCAGGGGCAAATCCTGCCTGTTAAATCTGGTGGATTTCTTTGAAAGTGTGACCAGGGCCATTGACAAGAGCAAATCTGTGCACACAGTATACCTCGACTTGGCAAAGGCATTTGACATAATCCCACTCTCCGGCATTGGCAATAAACTTGGCAAACTGAATGTAAACTTCTTTGTTGTAAGATGGGTTGCCATCTGGCTCACAAACCGGACACAAGCTGTCAAAGTGACTGCACATCAAACAGCAGACCTGTCACCAATGGGGTGCCACAGGGGTTAGTGCTGGGCCCCCTACTGTTTGGAATATACTTCTCATAAGGGCAGGCTAAAACTAAAGGGTTGTGGCTGACCAAGTTTGCAGACAATTGCAAAGTGGGTGCAGTTATTGAATCCCCAAACAATGTCAGTGTACTTCAAGAGGGTCGTACACAGACCAGAGAAACCTTGATGAGTGGATGGGGCAATGTAAATTCTTACCGGGGATAGCACCCACAACCCTCCTGAACATGGGCAGTCATCACTAAACTGTGTAGTACTGGGTATTGACTAGCATATTGATGGTATTACATTGAGATAAAACGGCTAAGCTTGAAATGACCTCCAGGTCGTTAGCCTAGTAAACTCCTATGATGCTAATGTATGTCAAAATGAACTGAGTGGTGTTGCACTCGAATAAACTTTTGATATTGTAGCTACAGTTAGTTTCTTTGACTCCCCGTCCTGACCCCCACTCATTTACTTCAGTAGATGCTCTGGCAACCACCACTAGAAAGCAGCATGCAGTTTTACAGAAAATGCAGTAAAAGGACTGCAGAGCCAAATACTGTCAGAAAATCAGGATATTAATATATTAAAATTTCCTTGTATGTGCTATTCCCGGAAAGACTCCTAATCTGTAGTAAGGAAAACAACTTTTGTGGGTGACGTTTTTCTTTATTTACATCAGTAAACTAGCCTAAAGCACTTTTGTTCAGACTCAGAACTGTCACTCCAAGGTAAACTACCCATCTGGGGTATGATGTGTTAATCTCTGACAGATAAGGTTTAACTTTCCTAATTTTATTATTTTTTTATGGTCCTCTACATTTTTCCGTCGTATTTTCTAAAACTAGATGTAAAATAGGGAGAAAATCTGCTGACATCCATCCCAGGCCCAAACAATGTTCTACCCCCAACTCAACTTCACCACCAACCTCTCCTAACCAAAATCTTTCTATGATTCCCAAGGTACATACCTCCCTTCCAAATACTTCCAGTTCTGACCTACTAATAACCAATTTCAATCTCAGGAGCATTGTAAACAAAATCACTGAAATTCATGCTTTTGTGGCCACCTACCTTCTGGACATAGCTGTCATTACAGAAACCTGGTTAAAACCCCACGTCAAAGACTCTGAAATTACATACAACAGTTGTGATGTTATTAGACAAGACCGACTAAACAAAAGAGGTGGTGGTGTTGCAGTTATGTTTAATGACTCCCTAAAAATAGAAAGGCTAGACTGTACATCACCAGACTTCTCCAATGCAGAAATCCTCATCACCCGCCTGCAAATAAATCCCTACAAGTCTATAATTATTATTTCTGCTTATCTGCTCCCTGGAAACATTTTTCACAGCATAGAACTTCTCCTGTCTTGGTCTGCCTCCATATTCAGTCAAGAAACGATCATCTTAGGAGACTTTAATCTTGACTGGCTCTCCTGCTCCTCAAACAGTCCTACCAATTTCATCAACCTTTATAATTTCTCCCAAATTATAAACTGTCCCACCCACACTGATAAACACAATAAAAAAACTCACTGCTGGACTGGATATTGACTAATAAGCCAAACCTGAGTCACCATTCCGGCTGCCTACCCATTAACCTTAGTGACCATACTCCTACATTTATGCTGAGGAAAAAAACTCAGTCCCACACTCCCTATAAATACATCCATTGTAAGAAATATTTCTCCCCGGACCTACTTAATCAGTTACTTCAAAATTGCAATTGGTCACCATAAAAAAATCTACAACTGGACCTTGCAGTAGAATTCTGTAACAACAAATTCCTTGACATCCTAAATAGACTTGTCCCCACTAGAAAAATACGCACCAAATCAAAACTGCTACCATGGGTGTCTCCTGATACTCAACTACTAATTAAACAGAGACAAAGCCAGGACCCTATAACTATCCTTCAAAAACAAAACCAATCTCACCACTTACCAGCAACTTAGAAACCAAACTAAGAAAAAAAATTATCAATGATTTAAAAAAAAAAAAACAAACTACTACCAAACCGCTCTGGCAAACTACCTCTTCAACCCTGGAAACCCCCCACCCCCTGTTCTTCCACATCCAGTGCCTCTGAACCCTTAGCCTCGCAGTTCAATTCATTTTTTATTAACACTTTCTCCTGCCTCCTAGAAAGCCATCAACACCTACCCCTCACAATCCGCTCTCCTGCATCTAGTACAACAAAGTCCTTCTCATTTAAACCTATTCAGACATCCTACTTTAAAAATCTCCTAAGCGAACTAAAATCCTGATGCCTTGCTGCCGACCAGCTATCTAATGAATTCCTAAAATTTGCAGTGCCATCCATCAACCTATCCTGTCTCCATACTAATCAGCCATTCAGTCTACGAACAGTATGTGCCCTACCTCTGGAAAATCTTTCACATCATTCCCCTTCACAAGGGTGGCCCCTCTAGAGAAATCTCTAACAACCGCCCCATCGCAATCCTCCCTCACATAGCCAAAATCCTTGAGAAATGTATTCAGCAACAACTCCTAAATCACCTTACCTCAAATAACCTTCTAGCAGACGCCCAGCATGGTTTCCAACCCAAGCATAGTACTTAACACTGCCTTAATAGCTTTCACAAATGCCCTTCACCACCTTATGAGCAATGGGCAACTAGTCTCTGAAATTGATCTGGACATGTCAGAAGCTTTTGACACCATCTCCCACCAACTATTACTTAACAAACTTGCCACATACAATCTCAGTCCATCAACCCTAACATAAAGGAAAAGTAAATCCTTAACCGCTGAAGGTGCCTGTCAGTAACTGTAAGCAAAAAGAAGATTCTGAGTACGCCACCACAGGACGCAAAGTTAAAATCTATTTCATTCAAACTAAAAACACAAACACTGCACTAAAAATAATAGAAATTTCCAAAGGACAAAAGTGCTTTCAGCTATAAGCTTTCTTCAGTTCATATTAATTCCTTTGGTTATACGTGTACATATAAAGTGTTTTTGTCCCAGTCACCAGTGGTGTTTCATAACACCTTCCAGCTCAATCACTATTGATCCAATCAGTATACAAAAGTAGGGATCAGCCCTACTTTGTTTCTTTTACAGTTAGACGTCTTTTTTTAGTATGGATTTTAAAGGAACCACTGCTTTAAGCCCTGGTGGTTTGTGAGCCTTAAGATTCATGATACATTTAATCCCCTGTGTTTCTGTCAAATTGTATATATCCCCTCCTCTGCTATTTTGCTGGATAAGTTCTATAACTTGGAAGTGAAAATTATGAGTAGGAAAACTTTTGACATGACTCGCTAATGATCAACTGCTAAAAGATCATATCCTTAAACATCTAAGGGATATAGCCCACCTAAATCTACAGAACAGTTTAGCAACATTGTGCTTGCCCAGTGGGAACAGCAAAAGGTATTGCATCCCAGTAACCCATGACTGAACTATCTCCTGTATTATGGATGTTTTGTTGATATACTGATTGTTTGGACAGGGAGGAAAGAGGATTTTAAATTATTTGTGGAATATTTACATTCTTCCACTGACTTCCTGAAATTCTCGGTCAAGTGTTCAGACAAGGAGATTGATTTTCTGATTGTGAAGCTTAAGTATTCTGGAGAGCAAGATTTAAGAACGGAATTATACCGTAAAGACACCTGGAGAAATCATTTACATCGGCAAAGCATGCATCCAAGGCATATTTATAAAAACATCATGGAATATCAAGCAATGTGAATATCCAGGTTATATACTGAGGAAGACACTTTCAAAAAAGAATATGAATTGTTAAAGGGCCACCTTCGCAAGTGAGGTTACAATGAGGAAAGATCCGATTATGACACTGGATCCAAACACTTTGAGCAACACTTAGGGCTGTCCCTATTATGAACAGCCATCATCTGATTCGGTAGGAGGAATGAGTAGAATGGCACCCCAACAGGTGAGGTGTGCTCTTACTTATAGTTCAGACAACGTGCAGATATGTGCAGTTATCAGAAAATATTGGCCCATTCTGCAGGAGGATGATAAAATCGGAGATTTGGTGGGTGACCAACCAAGATTCGTACTCAAGAACAGAAAGAACTTAAAAAGACTACTTTGCAATAAAGATGGCCTTATAAATCAGTTTCAAACAGTTTGGGAACTAAAAGTGTAGATGATGTAAGGCTTGTCAGTACAGCAACCCGATTCAGACACACACTTTCATTTTCAGGTCTCCGCCACATGTAACAGCCAGCACCTGATATATCTTGCTACCTGTAAGCAGTGCCTAGCTTTTTATGTAGGCAAAATAGATCAATGGCTAAAAGATGGTATCCTTGGACATCTAAGGGATATGGTCCACCTAAATCTACAGAACAGTTTAGTGAGTCATGTCAGTTTTCCTACTCATAATTTTCACTTCCAAGGTATAGAATTTATCCAGCAAAATAGCAGAGGAGGGGATATATACAGTTTGACACAAACACTGGAGATTAAATGGATCATGAATTTTAAGGCTCACAAACCACCAGGGCTAAACAGTGGTCCCTTTAAAATCCATACTAAAAATAGATGTCTAACTGTAAAAGAAACAAAGTAGGGCTGATCCCTACTTTTGTATACTGATTGGTCAATAGTGATTGAGTCGGAAGGTGTTATGAAACAACACTGGTGACTGGTGCAAAAACACTTTGTGTATATGTTTAACCAAAGGAATTATACGAACTGAAGAAGGCTTATAGCCGAAAGCGCTTTTCGTCCTTTGGAAATTTCTATTGTTTTTAGTGCTGTGTTTGTGTGTTTAGTTTGAATTAAATAGATTTTAACTTTGCATCCTGTGGTGGCGTACTCCGAATCTTCTTTTTGATCAACCCAAACATGGTTTCACTGTTACCTATCTATCTGGCAACAGGCTACTAAATGGGAGCATAATCTGACCCTGCTACTGCCTGTATACACTGGTGTACCCCAAGGGTCCATACTGGGCTCCCTTCCCTTTATCACCTTTACCAATAACCTAATTTCTGCAACCCAACTTGCCTCAGTCACATAGTATGTCAACGACACTTCTATTTCAGCCCTTTCCCCACTAGAACTCCAAGTTAAGATGCAAAAAGCATTTCAGGAAATTGAATCTTACCTTTCAAAACACCTGCTCATTCTTAACCCAAAAAAGACTAAGTTAATTTTATTCACAAATAACTCTACCAAGTACAGCTCCTCTACCCCTCTATATTCAATCTACCAATGGTACGAAAATTGAGCCTACCAACCAGGCCAGACACCTAGGTATTACAATAGATGACTGGCTAAAATTTGATATTTATATTTCCCAACAGTCAAAGTCCATGCTAAATTTGGTGCTCCTCTTTAGGGCTAAACTTTATCTGACACCACAGCCAGGCTAGCCACAGCTAGATCTCAGCTTTTGTCTGCACTTGTATACTGCTCATACAATTTCACCAAGTTACGCAAAGCCGACCTTCAAAACCTAGAGTCCTGCTACAACAAAATTGCTAGGTTTGCCACCAATCTCTTCCATAAAGCCCATCATTGTACTGCTCTTCAACAGCTAAACTGGCTCAAACTCAGCAACCTGTTAACATTAAACCAATTTACCCTCACCCACAAAATTATTCACAACCTCAATCACTGCCCTGCAATTTTTACCCTGGTCCAAATACATGTCAACAGCAGGTCCCTCAGGTCTTCTGACAGAGCACTGCTCAAAATAACACAGTCTCATAACTACCATGGGGACTGTCTCTACACAAAATTGCTAAGTACTGAAATTTTCTTCCACTAAACATACAAAGCACTCCCTTCATCTTTCTTTTAAATCAAAATTAAAAGATTATCTTAACAACTGGCTCTGCCCCTGTTGCTCTCCTGGATAATTTCCCCTCTCCTAATAATCATCACTTTCTCGCTTTCTCCTTTGTACAGTTCATAATTATTTTCTTGGTTTTAATGACTGTCTACTCTGTTGATTTAATTTTCTTTCCTTACAGCAACTTTCGTCTCTGCAAACTTTCCACTCACTATATTTGTCTCATAATACTGTCTAGTTGCATGCTATCGGTCAGCTTCATAGCATTACTAATTTCATACAAAGAATCTGTAATTTAAATTCCACATCATTCCTTATGTGCAGTATTTTAGCAAATTTCACTTCAGTGTTTATATAAGGTATTTATCAAATCCGAATATTGTAAATTCTATACTTTTTAAATTGTGTTGTATTTGTGGAGCTTTTCTCCCCGGTTCTCTGCTGAAAACAGGCTACCATCCCAGTCGGACACTACCGGGTAAACAAATGTAAAAATTATCTTGCCATACTTTTCATGTCTAAAATGTTATTAAAACCATTTCATATTATTTTGATAGAACAGATTTTTATGCTATTAGTAAAATTTGTTCCAAATTTCTGTTTTGCTCAACCAACTTCAATCAAGCCAGATATTGTTTATTAACATCTGAGTTCACTCTTCAGATGCTTTTTGATAGCTGATTTCCAACAGATTCATAGATTCTTGGTTTATTGTAAATGAGACCATGGAAAAGCTTGGCCTCATCACCCAGTAAGAGTAGCAGGCTAACATTGTCCCTCAAGTACATTTTCCCATGTATTTCAGGTGATCACCCATCCTGCCACTTAGACTTGTTTTAAAAATTGCCAGGGAAAAACTCCACTTAGTACACAAGGCAGCCTATTCCAGAAATGGAAGATCTGAAGTTATTTTCATTTGATCGTCAACCTGAGGGGCTGTGAACCGGCATGGATCCGAGTTGGCCATATACTCCAGGATCGGCTCCAAAGTCCAAACTCCTCCCCTGCCCATAATGCCCCACTCTCCCTGCTGCCCCAAGATCTCGTTTGCCATTTGATTCTAACAGCACGGGTTTTGTAACTGCTCCCAGCTCCTCAGTGTGTAAGTGCATTTTTTGGGCTTTATTTCTTGTCTGCCGTGTGTATGTTTGTATGTGGGGCTTTCCTTCCCATGGCTGATACCCCTAAGCCAGGTTTTGGAAGTGTGCAGAGTGTGGACACAAACTTTCATCTTCTGATGCCCACACAGTGTGGTGTTTGGAAGTTCCCCACTTGGATTCTTCCTGCTCGATTTTCACTAGCTTCAACACCTGCGCCCTTATCAACAGGAGGAACAAAGTTAAAGGGCCTTCTTCCGGCCCCTGCAGAGGTCTCTTCTTCTGCCTCAGCTTCTGGGACTCAAACTCCTGCTAAGAAGTCCGGGAACGGAGAGATGGCCTGCTAAATAGAGTCGGATTGGCTTAGGAAGAGGGTCTCTGGAATGCTTTTCCTCGACCGAGAATCCTGCCAAGTCCTGTTTGAGTCTGAGATGGAGTTCTCCTCCGCTCCAGTCTACATGCTTCTCCCAAGAGCCAGAGGCATCTCTGGCTCGGTCCTCAGCCTTTGCCTGTCCTTGGCATCATTCTTGGCCAGGGTTGGTGGCTTCTTCAGTCCAGTCCACTCGGAGCCTGTCTGAAGCCGAGGTGGACAGGATGATGAAGGTTCTTTGGGCCCAGATTCTGCTGGGAGTCCACTTTCCTTCCTGTCTCTCTTTCTCTGATCTGACCTTAGGTTTTGGAGCCCTTTGGCATTCAAGGTGGTGGAGAGGATCTTCTCACCTTTTCAAGAACCTTGACACTCTTGTCCTCAGATTTTGCCATGGCTCCCTATCTTTTTAGGCTGGAGTCTTCCATCCTGCCCCCTCTGGGACAGCCTGTTACTAGTTCGTCCCAGGAGGTTCCAATCCAGGAACTCCCTCAAAGCTTCCAAATCTTCCCCAGAGTTCCCCCTCGAGGAGCCTCCTCAGAAGCACACATTCAAGAGGAGGCACTTAGACTCCCCTCCAGAGTCCCTCACTGACCATGCAAACTTGGAGGAAGGTGAGGGCTCCCTCAATCACTCCTGGAAGATGTCTCCTTTGGGGGGACATCATGGAGATCCTTTGGCAATGCGGTGGGTGGTCTACCCTCAAGCCCAACCCTGACGAGTCAGTATTTCTGGAGGCATTTGGCACAGGACCTTCTACCTCCTGGGTGCCCCCCCCCTGCAGATCTCTTAGTGGATTTCATCTCTAGTAGGGCATGGAAGGAACTGGACACTGTTAAGCCCATCCCCAGGTGCCTGGACAAGGTGCTTAGTGCTCCATCAGACAAACCCCATTGATCCAGGGGGTCCCAAGTCAATACCATGGTGGTTGTTGGCAACTAAGAAGGAGTTAGCTTAGGAGAGCTCCTCGTTGCACCCCGCAGACAAGGAGTCTAGACCAATGGATAGTTTTGGGAAGCGAACCTATGCTTCAGCCATGTTTTCTTTATGGGCGATGAATTATTTGGCACATATAATCAAACTGCAGAGGAACCTGGTCAAGGAGGTTGCTGAGTCTGTCCCAAGGTCCATGTTGGTAGAGGAGTTGGTCTTCTCCTGCATGGCCACCCTCACTGCTTTTTCATACACTTCCATGAGACTACTTTCCCATGCTACAGAGGGTGCCTCTAGGGGTGCTGGGAAAGGTGTTGCCATTCGGCAGCATGCCTGTCTCCGGCTTTGTGCTTTTTTGAAGCCATTCAAGACATCTTTTATGAATGCTTCCTATGATGGTTCCACCTTGTTTGGAAAAACAGTTCATGACATGTTAACTCAGAGCGAGAAGGACAGGAAGACCATGTCTGCCACTCCACAAAGATCCTTTTCAAGGAATCAGTATGTGGTAATGAAGTTGTGGTTTTGGAAGTCTCTGGGCTCTCCCCAGGATGCTAAGGATTTGTCTTCCCCCAAGGACAAAGGGGGATATGACAGATGCCGCCCTCGTGGCAGAGGGGATCCGAAGAACCAGGGGTCTGGGGATTCTTTCCCAGATAGACCTTTCCATCGATCCTGAGGGATTGTCTGACTGCTATTCTCTGGACCCTTCAATCCATTCTGCCCTTTCAGCAGATGAACAACTGGATGTGCTCGCTGGACTTCCAAGATGCGTACTACCATATCAAGATGGACAGATGCTCCCAGAGGTTCCTCCGCTGGAAGCCAGTCACTTTTAGTTCAGAGTGCTCCCCTTTGGACTCACCACTGCCCCCCAGGTATTTACAAAAGTGATGGCGGTAGTTGCGGCTGCAGAGATTTCAGATCTTTCCCTATCTGAACGATTGGCTCTCCTCCACTCCCTTCAGGCATCGACTGACTCAGGCCAGGGATTATCTTCTCCATGTAGCCCCATCCCTGAGTGTTGGATAAATCTTGACAAGTCTCAACTAGCACCGATTTGGGTGTTGGATGTCATAGCTGATCGCTTAGACACTACACAGGGCCAGGTGTTCTTGCCTCCAGACAGACTGTTATCACTTCATCATGATGTACAGTACCTTCTTCAAGGCCAGTTTCCCCCGGCGGGCTCAGCTCTGAGTGTTGGGGTACATGGTGGCCACAATCACCCTTATTCTATCCACACACCTCCATATGATGTCCTTCAATGGTCCTTGCTAGACCTTCCCTTGTCACATCCTGTTCGATCATCTTGTGTTTGCAGGGACTCCCTTCTTTGGTGGCTCCAATCCCTGAACCTCCTTTTGGGTTGCTTGCTTGATGTTCGTGTTTCACTGTTGCAGTCATTACACTTGGGTTATCCTGCTGGCAGGCTACCCGCAGTCGGCCAGAATTCCAAAGTCTAGGACCGGCATCAGTTGCTGTCGCCTCTTCCCTGACATCAGTGCACTAGGGGTATAAAAGATGCAGCAGACACCATTTTCTTCAGTCTTTCTTGACGTGCGGTGCCCGAAGCAAAAGCAGTTCGCAAGTGCCGGTTGGCCGACTCCTGAGATTTTCGAAATCGAATTTCTGTATCGAAGTCTTCAATAAAGCTAAGTACCCCGTTGGGGAAACTTTTTCTTGCTCCAGACCGATGTCAGTAAAAGTTAACAATTGTATTTCTTGTGGGAAGCAAATACCACATAAGGATTTTCACTCTTGCTGTATTCCTTGCCTAGGTCCTGACCACGATGTTACTAGTTGTCGGTTTTCTGCTAGATTCAACAAACGCACTATTAAGCGTCAGTTTGATTTTGCTTTACATTACTTTGGCCGAAGGTTTAACTACATAATGCCATCGGAACAACCGACGACCGAAATTCATAAAAAAATGCAAAGACAAGGAAAAGGACAGGCATCAGAGGTCTAAAACAGACGACGAAACCTCTTCTAGGCCAGTCGCTGGTTCGCCGGTTCTCAGTGAGGTGCTTTTGCAGCCCCTGACACCCACTACCTCAGAGCCACAGGCCATATCCGACTCCCACGTGGAGACACCTAGGCCTCTGGAAACTCAAGGTATTGGGCATGCGGCAACTATTCCCTCAGATGGGTCCGGAGCCACTGAGCAGGCATCGGCTTCTGAGGGTGTTTTTAGACCTTTACAGCTTACTATTAAGTCCACTACAGCAGCCAAGGCAAAGTCAAAAACACCATTAAAGACAAGGAAACAAGTACAGCATTCTCCTGGACAGTCATCCATGCCAAAGAAACAGATGCTTAAAATGGCCGAGGACCTAATTACTTTGATCAGGGGTTCCCATCCCCCTCCTGATAAAAGGCCTAGGCAAGACACTGACTATGACTCCTCTGACGAGGTTTCGATTTCCTCTGATTCCTCCTCAGATCAGGGATATTCTCTCCCTCCTTATGAGGACTCTGATGCAGAAGAATCTATACCTTCAGCCTCTCCACCTGAGGATTATTCTTTTGGGCAAACCTTGCACACCATGAGGGAGCATTTCCATTGGGAGAGCCAGGATTATTCAGAATCCAAGAAAAGGCTCAGAGACTTTCTTTTATTGCCTCAGCACAGGCCCCTGGCTATCCCCCCTGTGCTTGATATAGTTGATGATGTTTTCTGTGAATCCAGTCTGTCTCCTGATTATTTACCCCCTGCACCAGTCAAGCCAGACAGGTACTACAGGGTCCCAGACTCAATTTCTTTATAAAAATCCTGCTGCTGACCCAGAAACAATTGCTCAGGGTCCCAAAGGGGTTAAGGCTTCCACTGCAAAAAAAATGTTCCCTCTAATAGGGATTCTAGAGCTCTGGATAGATGGGGGGGGGGAGGGGAGTTTACACTTCTGCTACTTTGGCTGTAAGGGCTTTAAACTGCCAGTTTCACATGCTTAAATATCAACAGTACCTCATGGCTTTGTTAAAACAGAAAATGCTTACAAACTCAGAATGTCCTGACAATAAGGAAATGCAGGATTTATTGCATGCAGCTGAACAAGTGGGAAAGCATACTCTGCAATGTGGTTTTGATTCATTAGAGGCTTCTTGTAGAACTGCAGTTACAGGCTCTGTCATTCGAAGGCATGATTGGTTGAAAGAACAAAGTTTACTTGAACATGTTAAAGTAAAATTATTGGATGCTCCACTACAGCATGATACTTTGGTGTTAAGGCAGAAGAGGTGTTAAAGAAAATGGAGGATAAAGCAAAATCAATGCAGACAGTAAAGTATTTCTTACAGGTTCAACCACCTAGGTTTAGCAGAAACTGGCCTTCAAAAAATTGGTCCTTTCCGGTGTCAGGCCACAAAGAGGCAGATACAGATGCCCAAGAGGCAGATCTCGGCCCCAAGGCTCATACAGACCTAAACAATGGGGTGCTTCAGCCCCCAAAGGAGGAGAAGACAAATCACAACCTTACAGGAAACTGTCCCAATGACTTTCCTCTACAAATGCCAAGCACTTACCTTTTGGCAGCACCCTTAGGGGGAAAGCTAGCACTTTTCTCACAAATTGGCACATGATCATCCAGGACAAATGGGTACTGAATATTGTTTCTCAGAGTTGCAGGTTCCACTTTCACACCCTTACAAAATCAAAAGGTATGCCGGACCTGCCACAAAACCATTGGGCAGAAGCACAAAAACAAATTTCCGATCTCATGGACATGAGAGCTATTCAAAGAGTACCACAGCAAGAACAGGGACAAAGATTTTACTCAAGACTTTTCCTAGTACCCAGAAAGGACAAAGCCTGGAGACCAATACTGGACCTGTTAATCCTAAATACTTTCCTGGATGTTCCAAAATTCAAAATGTTAACACTGCAGCAACTTCTACACATGCAGGGCAAGGAGGCATGGCTAGTTACTTTGGACCTCAAGGGGGCATACCTGCATGTCCCAATCAGACAATCTTGCAGAAGATACCTCAGATTCATAGCTGGCTCAATGCATTACCAATTCTCTGCACTGCCCTTTGGCTTATCTACTGCACCCAAGGTCTTCACAAAATGCCTGGCACCAGTAATTGCATTTTGCAGACAAAAAGGAATTCAAATATATCCCTACTTGGACGACTGCCTTATTCAAGCAGAGTGCAAGGACATTCTACTAAAGCATCTGGCGTTTGTAAAAAGATTACTAATTTGCCTAGGGTACACAGTAAATGAAAAGGAATCAAAACTAGTGCCCTCTCAAGAGATAATATTCCTGGGTGCAAGCTTAAATACAACTGCCCAGATGGCTTATCTCATGCCAGACAAGCAAAGGCAACTGACTCATTACTTTCAAATGATGGCAACAAAGACCCAGCTCCCTGCAAGAAAAATTCTGTAGGCCCTGGGCTTCATGGCTTCCTGCATTCTACTAATTCCATATGCAAGACTGCATATGAGGAAACTACAATGGTATCTAAAAAGTGTTTGGACTCGATTGCCACAGCCTGGAAACACTAATAACTCTAATTCCCTGCTTGCAACAGGAGTTTCGATGGTGGGCACTGGCCTGTCACCACACCCAGCCAGGCAGATAATAACAGATGCATCAGATTATGCCTGGGGGCCACACATGGCAGGAAAATGTATTCAGGGCACGTGGCCCAAGGAACAAATGCATCTTCACATCCAATCAAAAAGAGATGCTAGCTGTACAGAATGCCCTGACAGCCTTCAAGGATCTACTACATCCAGGACAACTATTACTAAAGATGGACAATACCACAGTTATGTGGTACATAAGCAAGGAGGCACACATTCCTACCCCCTCTGCAGGCAAGCCATGACTTTGTGGAACACAGCACTGACCTCTCAAGTACATCTGCAGGCACAATTCCTGCCAGGAACAAAAAATTCTCTGGCAGATGAACTAAGCAGAAATCTCATGGATCCTCACGAATGGAAACTAAATCCACAGGTCTTCAGCATGATAACAAGGAAATGGGGACGCCCAGACATCTTTTTGCCTCCCCTCACAACTGCCAACTACAGAGATTCTGCACAAGAACTTATCACTCACAAGCATGGAAAGTGGATGCTCTATCATTCAGCTGGAAAACCCTGACAGTTTATGCCTTTCCTCCACTGCCCCTTCTTCCCAAGGTGCTCCTAAAAGTCAGACAAGAGAAGCCAAAAATGATCCTGATTGCCCCAGACTGGCCACACCAGCACTGGTACCCAGTCCTAAAGAGCTTGTCTCAAGGCCCAGCCTGGCCTTTACCTCAAATTCCTCATCTTCTGACTCAACAAAACAATCAGATTCTGTACAGTCAACACAGAACCTTAAATCTTTCTGCATGGCAGATAATATAGCCACTCAGACCACACCTCTCTCTAAAGCTTTTATGGATGTCATTTTAGAAGCCAGGAGGCCCAGCACTAGGAAATCTTATGCAGAAAAATGGAAGAGATTCTGTGCTTGGAACCAGGCACAAGGACTCGAACCACTTGTTCCAAATATACCTCAGATTTTACAATACCTAACTGAGATGCTGGACAAAGGCCTATCGTTATCAATTAAGATCCATGCCTCTGCCATTTCAGCTCATTACAATACGGAACCTCCTATTTTCTCTCATCCACTACTAAGACAGTACCTCAGAGGGGCAAAAAACATAAGACCCCCAAGGAGAGCACCAATAACTACTTGGGAGACCTCACTTTTGTTTTAGAAAAACTCACACTGCCTCCTTTTGAGCCAGCCAATATAGCTGATACAAAATTCTTATCATGGAAAACTGCTCTGCTCCTAGCAATAACTTCAGCAAGATGTCTCTCAGAGTTACAGGCATTAATGGCAGTGGAACCTTTTATTTATCATCAGGACAGGGTCTCTCTAAGGACAAACCCAACATTTACGCCAAAGGTAGTATCCAGTGTGGTTCTTAACCAAACCATTCATTTGCCAACATTCTATCCAAATCCCCAGAATAAAGGGGAGAGGCTTCTGCACGCTTTGGACATACACAGACAGCTACGATTCTACTTGGACAAAACAAAAGCTTTCAGAAAAACTGAGCAACTGTTTGGAGCTTATGCTGCAGGATCACAAGGAAAGCCTATCTCAAAGCAGACTATTTCAAAATGGATAGGACACTGCATTCGCTTCTGCTATTCACAACATGGCAAATCAGAGCCTAAAGGCATTAGGCCACATTCTACCAGAGCAGCAGCCTTCCTCAGAGGAGTACCAACCAAAGACATTTTAGAGGCTGCAACCTGGAGTTCAGTGCACACTTTTACCAAGCACTACCACTTACCTCTATACTCTAAATCCAGAGCAGGCTTTGCCACTGCAGTTCTGCAGGGCCTGGTAGCCTCTCCTAATCCTATTTAGGCCCAGCCACCCAACCTCAGCTTTGGGATTCAACCCAAGTGTAATGACTGCAACAGTGAAACACGATGAAATAGTACAGTTGTGTACCTACCATAAATGTAGATGTTCGAGTGTATTCACTGTTGCAGTCCAGGTTACCCACCCACCATCCCCCTTTTCTTTGCTGGGACTTTTCTGTACTTCTCTATTCTATACAACCTATGTGGTGTATTTGCTTGTAGATGAAGGAAATGTTTATTTTAGTACATGCATGCTTTTTGGCATAATTTTTTCAGCCTACCTATTTGGGGGCACCTGACATCTGGGGCAAGAAAAACTGAAGAAAATGGCGTTGGCTGCATCTTTTATACCCCTGGCACACTGACGTGAGGGAAGAGGCGACAGCAACCGACGCCGGACCTAGACTTTGGAATTCTAGCCAACTGCGGGTAGCCTGCCAGCAGGATAACCCAAGTGTAATGACTGCAACAGTGAATACACTCGAACATCTACATTTATGGTAGGTACACAACTGTACTTTCTTCCCTCTGCTGCAATCACAGTGACCATGGACGCCTCCCTGCTTTGGTGGGAGGGTTACATTTCATGGAAGGATGGTCCAAGGCGCGTGGTCTGCTGTGGAAGCCAGCTTGCATATCAGTGTCCTGGAGATGAGGGCAGTGCTTTTGGAGTTGCAAGCTCTTCATGCCTTTCTTTCTTTAGACTTGTTGATTTTTTGGATGAGGAATTGATATGTCAAGCCAATTCTGGCTCTGAGTGATGTACTTAGGTCTGTTATTCAGTGATGGGCCTAATAAGGAATTTATAAAGTCGAGTCTAACTTATTTGGACCTTGGCGATAATACAGATAAGTTGTGCAAGGTGGAAGGTTTTCTATCAGTCACCTTTTGTCTGAAATTTAGCAATGAAAATTAAAGCTGTATTTCAGCTGCTAATGAGCTGCTTTCTGTAGTGCAGCATTTCATTCCATTAGCATCCGTTTTCCTACTGTTTGACTTTAAGCGAGTAAATGAATACTGACATGTAGAGAACACACAACTAGTGATGTGATCAGAGAGATGTTGCTTACAGCAGGCCTCCACCTGATAAATAATTAACTGAAGGATAACTGCTACCTAAGCTTCTTGGAGAAACTCTCAAAGGAGGGTAGTTAAACATCCTCTAAGGAGAAGTGTTAAATTGAATGTGGATGGCATCCAAACATTCTTGGTAAAGTGGAGGAGATGGCTTTGTGTTTCAGCTGTGAAGGATAAACTGCTGCAGGATGTCTTGATAACCTCAGACAGGAGTACTGTAGCAGCATCACTTGGAATGTATTAAGGCTAAACAGCCAAAGCCTTGCATCAGCCCTCTTGGTTATCTTCAAGTAAAAAGTATACACTGTAGCACCACAGAGAACCATCAAGGACCCTGATGGTCATCCTGTATTGTATCAGACCCTCAAAGCTGTTACTGGGATGGTGGATTTGGTATCCAGTCCCAGACAGAGAAGATAGTGATATTTTATTATGGATTTGAAATCAGGCATGGAGGCTTGGATTTTCGTATGGTAAAATTGTTATTTTATAAATCAGAATTCCTGTTGGGTGTTCTTAGACTAAATGGTAGGAGGTAGAGGGCAGTATGCATGACTGGCAGACTCAGGAGAAGCTGTCCACATTTAAGTAGGATATGTAGACTTGGTGGACATTTGACTAACCGTAATCGGATCTATTTTATATATTCAAATGCTTAATTGTTAGAATCACTAAAGATCGAACAGTTAAATGTTTGAATATATTAAAAATTAATATTTACAAAAAAAAAAAAGAAAAAGTAAAGGGTGTAAGCAGGGGGGCAATCCCCCCTGTACCCCCCACACCCCCCGCTACTTAAATATACCAACTCCGAGATCGCACTTCAGTGTGGAAGTGGAAAATTTCCCATTTCCTACACTGTAGCGCGATATTGGAGTTGGTATATTTAAGTAGCGAGGCTTGCCCACCTGTTTACACCCTTTTATTGTTTTTTTTTTTTGTTTAGTTTTTTTTTTTTTAATTTTTAAAAATATTCGATCACTAAAGTTCGATCTTTAGTGATTCGAACATTTAAGCATTCGATATATAAAATAGACCCCCGTAATCGAGGTGCAGAAGATGCAGATGTCTTTTCCAAATCCAGAGCTTCTTTGCCAGGCCCAACCCTCTTTTCCATATTGCAGTTCTCCGCCTTCCATCTTTCTTCTCCCTTAAGCTTTTTGAATAATCTGTCTGGAATACTCCAGCAGTGATTTCTGGACAGAGTATGGTTGTGCAAGAGCTTACTATAGCAGCTGTCCTGCTGATCACTGTTTCAGTATTCCTTTCCACTCGCCCTTCCCCTTCTTTACATCTCTTTATTCCTTTTTTCCTCTTATTTGGCAGCCTCTGGGTCTGGGGGGGGGGGGATTCTTCCCTTCATTTCCCTTCTTAGTTGACCACTTTCTTCTCAGATGTCATACGGCATCTGGCTTTGGAGATGGTCTGTGAATTTGCACTCGTAGGTGTGCTTATGTACCCCTGCTCTCATGGGCTGAGATCATATGTTGGACGCATGACTCATGGAATGTTTTAGGTTTCAAATCACGTAATCTTGAACTATGTTCTATGGGGAGAAGCAACTCATCCCATCCGACTCTTGCTGTGTTCTTGTCTAAATTCCTTCATCTCTATTAATTATGGCCCGTGACTTTTCCTTTGGTTGATAAAATGTCTCGACTTGTATATAAAACTAAGGAAACTAGAAACATTTTCACTGCTTCCACCCTACTGTCGATAGTTAGGAATTTTCAACGTTTCCGTTTTTTTCTTTTACTCTCTCTCTCATTTAGTTTCTTCCCAGATATCCTTTGCTTCCATAATAGCATCTTTTTTTTTAAATCTGCACACTTAAACATTTCATTTTAACATGTCTCCATAGATACAGATTTTCATGAAACAATTTGTGTGGTCCTTAATTCACCACTGCAACCTTTGTTTTATCTTCATTTATTTTGTCCTGTAAAAACTTGGAAACTATTTCAAAATGTTCCATAACACTGATGCCTTTTCCTGGATTTATTAAATACAACAATATCATCTATGAACAAAGCTAACTTTTTTGATTACCATACAAGTTATACCATTGTTTTTTTTTTTATACCAGTTGTATCCTTAAATTTGTGCCTTATTTTCTTTGCAGTGGCTGATGTTCTTCATCTCACATTGCTGCAGTCCTTACTTATGGGTAGTCCGCTGTCCTCGGTCGGCCCGAATACCAAAGTATTAGGCTGACGTCGGTCATGGGCGCACAGACCTGACATCAGAGCGTCAGGGTATAAAAGCGCATGACCGACGTCATATCCTCAGTCTTTTTTGCCGCATGGTCCGATGCAGAAGCAGCGTTGCAAGTGCCATTCGGCTTTCTGAAATTTTCGTTTTGAGTTTCAGACATACCAAGTTGGCTAAGTACCCGCTAGAGCATTTTGTTTTTCTTGCCTCAGTTATTTACCGGATGTCAGAAAAAGTGAATAATTGTATTTCTTGTGGGAAGCAGATATACCGCATAGGGATTACCACTGCTTTGTATCCCTTGCTTGGGACCTGAGCACGCGTAGTTGGGTGTCGGTTTTGTGCTAGGTTTAATAAGCGCACTATTAAGAGAAGGCTAGATTGCGCTAGGTTAGTCTTTGGCAAGCGGTGTAATTATAATATGCCGCCGGATCCTCCGGCCGCTTCTAAGAAGCGTAAAGACAAATCTGTAAAGCCTAGCCAGGATGATTCGTCCATTTCGGACGCCGGTCCTTTAGAGACTGCAGTGGAACAGGTGGATCCGGCTGAAGTTTCTGTTGAGTCTCAGGGGGAAACCTTGATTTTACAGGATGTGGCCTCACAGGAGTCAGGTCAGGCTGAAGGGGCCTCTCAGGTTACTATTCTCCCTTCTTTGCCTAAGGGGGTTAGGCCTTCTGCTACTGTTTCTAGGGCTCCTTCTAAGGGCAGGACTGTTTTGCCGCCTTCTTCTGGAGTTAGTTCTGGTTCTTCAGGGTCTGTACCTAAGAAGCATATGCTTAAAATGGCAGAAGATTTGATTACTTTAATTAGAGGTTCCATGCCCCCTCCTGATAAGAGGCCCAGGGTAGAGCCAGAGTTGGAAATTTTGGAGCAGGCCTCAGATGATTCTGAGTCTTCTGCTGAAGATATTCAAGATTTTCCTCCTTATTCGGATTCTGATGCAGAGGATTCTACTCCTTCTGCTTCTCCTCCAGAGGATTTTTCATTTTCAGAAACCTTACATTCTGAGGGAACATTTTAAGTGGGAAGGACAGGATTACTCAGATTCCAGAAAGAGACTTAGAGAGTTCTTGTTTTTACTACAGCACAGACCCTTGGCTATTCCTCCTGTTTTGGATGTTGTTCAGGATGTTTTTTCAGAGGCTTCATTTAATCCAGATTCTATGCCTCCTGCACCAGTTAAACCGGACAGGTATTATAGGGTACCTGAGGCTCATAAATACCTATATAAGAGTCCTAGGGCGGACCCAGAAACTATTAGTCAGGGGCCTAAGGGTGTTAGGGCTTCTGTTGTAAAGAATCCGGTTCCTCTAGATAAGGAAGCTAGAGCTTTGGACAGATGGGGTAAGAAGGTGTACTTCTTCTACTTTAGCAATGAAGGCTTTAAATTGCCAGTTTCATATGTTGAAATATCAGAATTTCCTCCTTTCTCAGCTAAAATCTAAAGTGGATGCTTTGGCAGATGGCATAGAGTGTAAAGAATTGCAAGATTTGGTGCATGTTTCTGAACAGGTGGGGAAACATTCTTTGCAGTGTGGCTTTGATGCTTTGCAGGCTTCTTCCAGAGTGGCTGCCACTGGTTCAGTTCTTCGTAGGCATGCCTGGCTTAAGGATCAGAATTTATCTGAGCATGTTAAGTCTAGAATTCTGGATGCCCCTTTACAGTCCGAAGTTTTGTTTGGTCCTCCTGTGGAGAAGAAAATGGAGGACAAGGCTAAGTCTATGCAGACTGTTAAAGATTTTTTGCAGGTTCAGCCTCCTAAGTTTAGTAGAAATTGGCCTGCTAAGGGGTGGACGTACCCTTCTTCTGATTCCCAGTCCTAGGGGTAGATCTAGGCGTGGTAGGGGCAGAGTTCAGAGTACCTTTAGGCCTAGAACATGGAGTTCACCTGCTCAATCTGCTGGTGAGGGTAGGGGCCAGTCCTTTCGTAAACAGGCCCAATGACCTGCATTTTCAGCTGCCAGATTCTTCTTGCCTGGCAGCTCCTTTGGGAGGAAAGCTAGCTCTCTTCAAGCAAAATTGTTTTTTAATCACCCAAGACAAATGGGTGTTGGACATTATAAACAAGGGTTACAAGTTTTATTTCCATACATTGCCTCCTTTCAAGGGTATGCCAGACATTCCTCCCCGGCAAAGGATGGAGGCTCACAAGCAGATTTCATTACTTCACATGGGAGCCATACAGCCAGTACCTCCTTCAGAAGTGGGTCTAGGGTTTTATTCCTGCCTGTTTCTAGTACCAAAGAAAGGGAACACGTGGAAACCGATTTTGGATTTATCTCTCCTCAACACTTATTTGGACATTCCAAAGTTCAAAATGTTGACATTACAACAGCTTTTACCTCTGCTGGGAAAAGATCACTGGATGGTAACTCTGGATCTAAAGGAGGCTTATCTTCATGTTCCTATCAGGCCCAGTTGCAGGAAGTACCTGCATGTTCGCACTGGAAGTTTACATTATCAGTTCTCTGCATTGCCCTTTGGCTTATCTACTGCCCAGAGTGTTCACAAAGGTTCTGGCTCCAGTGATAGCCTTTTTCAGGATGGAAGGAATACAAATTTATCCTTATTTGGACGATTGCCTGATTATTGCACAAGACAAGGACGAGCTTCTTCAGCATCTACAGTATGTGATGGTAGTGTTAAGATGCCTAGGGTATTCTGTGAATGAAACAAAGTCCAGTCTAGTACCCTCTCAGGACATGTGCTTTCTGGGTGTGAGACTGAATACAGCTTCCCAGATGGCCTTTTTGACCCCAGACAAACAGAAAAGTCTTTCACTTTATTTCCATCAAATGTCTCTACAGTCCAGGCTGACTGCAAGGACAGTCCTTCAAGCCTTAGGGTTCATGGCATCTTGTATTCTGGTGCTTCCCAATGCCAAATTGCATATGAGGAAGCTTCAATGGTATCTCAAAAATGTATGGACACAACACTGCCAGGATCTAGACACTGTCATTCAGATAATACCTTGCATTCAGAAGGAATTTTTGTGGTGGGCTCAGGAATGTCACCTAAACAAGGGACTCTCTGTGACCCGACCAGAGGCGAGTCAGATTCTAACGACGGATGCCTCGGACAAGGCTTGGGGAGCACACCTCAATGGAAAATGGGTGCAAGACACGTGGCCTGCCAGACTTCAACATTTGCATATCAACTTGAAGGAGATGTTAGCAGTACAATTTGCATTGATGGCTTTCAAGGATTTCCTTCACCCAGGGCAGGTGTTGATTCTAACAGACAACACAACTGTCATGTGGTACATCAACAAGCAAGGGGAACTCATTCTTATCCTCTTTGCAGACAAGCGATGATTTTGTGGGAGACAGCTCTCAGTTACAACCTCAATCTTCAGGCAAGATTTCTACCAGGAGCACAGAACTCCTTAGCAGATGTATTGAGCAGACAAATAGTGGATCCTCACGAGTGGAAATTGGATCCTCAGGTATTTCAAAAGTTGACAGTGTCATGGGGAACTCCAGACATAGATCTGTTCGCTTCTCCACTAAATTACCAGTTGCCAAAGTTTTGCACAAAAAGGTTTCATCCCACAGCTTGGAAGGTGGACGCTCTGTCATTCAGTTGGAACAATCTTCATGTATATGCCTTTCCACCTCTACCTCTTCTGCCCAAGGTTCTCTTGAAGGCCAGACAAGACAAGCCATCCATGATCCTGATAGCACCGGATTGGCCTCTACAACACTGGTACCCACTACTGAGGAGTTTGGTCCGGGAGCCTCCATGGCCTCTGCCTTTGATTCCACACCTTTTGTCTCAGGAGGGCAATCACTTTCTCAATGTCAGAATTCAGTCTCTGCATCTAACAGCCTGGCATATTCTGTTTTAGATTCTGGAGGTTCTCAGCTTCCACAACAAGTTTTGAATGTTATTTTGGAGGCCAGGAGGCCTAGCACAAGGAAAGTTTATGCGGATAAATGGAGGAGATGTTTTATTTGGAGCAAAGGGAAGGACTTTGATGTTTCCAAGCCTAATTTGAGTGCTTCCTTACAATATCTTACTGAGTTATTAGACAAAGGTTTGTCCTTCTCCTCCATAAAGGTTCATGCTGCAGCCATTTCAGCTAATTATGACTGTGACCCTCCTTTATTCTCTCATCCTTTGTTTAAGCAGTTTCTCAGAGGGGCAAAGAACATAAGACCCCCACGTAGAGCTCCTACTCCTGCTTGGGATCTCAATTTTGTGTTGGAAAAGCTTACTCTGCAGCCTTTTGAGCCTGCAGCTACTGCTGAGTTAAAGTATTTGTCATGGAAAACTGCTTTTTTGTTGGCCATTACTTCTGCAAGAAGGGTTTCTGAATTACAGGCCCTTATGGCAGTGGAGCCTTTCTTGATTTTTCATAAGGATAGGGTATCTTTACGTACTAATCCTTCCTTTATGCCTAAAGTGGTTTCTAGGGAGTCTTTAAACCAAACTATTCATTTGCCTACTTTTTATGCAAATCCTCAAAATAAAGGGGAGAAGATTTTGCATACTTTGGATATTCACAGGCAGTTGCATTATTATTTGAGCAGAACCAAGGAGTTCAGACAGTCTCAGCAGTTGTTTGTTTCTTTTGCTTTGGGTTCACAGGGTAGACCTGTTTCAAAACAAACTATTTCTAAATGGATTGGGTTTTGTATTTCTTTTGTTATTCCCATCATGGTAAAGAGATTCCAGCTGGAATCAGACCTCATTCCACTAGAGCTACTGCAACTTCTACTGCCTTTCTAAGGGGGGTAGCTACAAAGGATATTTTGGAAGCAGTCACTTGGAGTTCAGTACATACTTTCTCTAAACATTACCACCTTCCTCTTTATTCTAAGTCTAGGGCTGGATTTGCCACTGCAATATTACAGGGCATTTTAGCAGCCCCTAATGCTTTATGATTTTTCCAACCTCCCTTTCCTCTGCTTTGGGATTCTACCCATAAGTAAGGACTGCAGCAATGTGAGATGAAGAACATAGTACAGTTTTGTACCTACCATAAATGTAGATGTTCGAAGATCCACATTGCTGCAGTCCAATTTTCCCTCCCTCCTTCCCCTCTGTAGCTTAGCATGGTTATATGGTTGAGGTGATGGCTGTAGTTGGGCATATCTTTTGGGAAGGTACTCTGTTTTTTGGCTGGGGCCTTTCTTTTAGGGCCTTCTGACATCTGGGGCAAGAAAAGACTGAGGATATGACGTCGGTCATGCGCTTTTATACCTTGACGCTCTGATGTCAGGTCTGTGCGCCCATGACCGACGTCAGCCTAATACTTTGGTATTCGGGCCGACCGAGGACAGCGGACTACCCATAAGTAAGGACTGCAGCAATGTGGATCTTCGAACATCTACATTTATGGTAGGTACAAAACTGTACTTTTTTCTTCTCAGATATCCTTTGCTTCCATAATAGCATCTTTTTTTTTTTTTTTCTGCACAACACTTATTTCCATCATTTTATGTCTCCATAGAGATACAGATTTTCATGAAACAATTTGTGTGGTCCCTTAATTCCACACTGCAACCTTTGTTTTATCTTCATTTATTTTTCCTCCTAAAAAACTTGGACTATTTCAAAATGTTCCATAAACACTGATGCCTTTTGGATTTATTAAAAAATACAACAATGTCATATGAACAAAAGCTAACTTTTTGATTACCCATACAGTTATACCCATTTTTTTTTTATACCAGTTGTATCCTTAAATTTGTGCCTTATTTTCTTTGCAGTGGCTGTTAAGTGTAAATAAAATAGTAAAGGAGAAGGAAGACACCCTAGTCTTAAGAATAACCATTGCATCCTAACTCCTTCCCTCCAGTGCAGCTCTTGAGTGTGTACATTCAACTCCTAGTAGGTGTGGCTTGAGCCAGTTCAAACAAATATTCATATTTCTGGAACAGTAAGTGTTGGAAAACTGTAAATGGCAAACCGTTTGGGATACGGTGGTGGTGCTGCGGTAGCGTTGTCGCCTCACAATGAGACGTTGTCCTGCTCGATTCTCAGCTAAAGCGTCTTCTGTGTGGAGACATGCGTGAATGGGCGTACCTTCGTTGAAGGCTGTGCGTCAGGCCTGGCAAGCTGGTACGTAAAAATCTACTGCCAATCATTAGCGGACCGGAGTTCTGCTGTGGCGACCCCTAACCGGGAAAAAGCCGAAAGATACAAATTAGTAGCATGCATTTAGTTCAGTGTTTTAAACTGAATTTTATAAGCCAAAATAAAGGCAGTGAATGTTAATTTTGTAATGTGTTAACTGCTTATGATATCTCCGTAACAATTCAAGCAAGACGCATACTGCCAGAAGGATTTTTACAGCTGTGAGCTTTCATGTGAGGCTATGTAGTTCTGTCTGTGTTCCCTGAATGTCGAGATATTTAGAGAAATATGAAAATAATTACAAGTAAACAGTATACAAACGATATTCAACATCTCTTTAGCTGCATTAGCCAGAGGTCAAATATCAATACAGTTGTGTTTGTCATCATGTATACTTTTAAAAGTAAATCTTCTCATACCTAGTGTATAGCATAGTTTTGGAATTATTAATGCAGATATGAGCTAGTAATGTTTGATGCCTAAAGGCGTCAGTAGGAGGTAACTGGAGAAACACCTGGAAGCGTACTCTGCTCTACTGAGAAATCTTCCTGATTTACTCTATTCTGTCAGGGAACACAAATGTTACACTAGTCCTATTCTTAAAATTCCAGCTGACTCTGTCGCATGCCTTCTCTGCATTATAGCCCACCAACGGTAGTGGCATTTTCTTAACTCTTCTTTCTGGATCATCATTGTTTTTGTTAATCTTGGCAAATTTTTCCACAACCCTTCCACAAAACCATATCTTTCAATTTTTGCAACACATTTGCCATAGCATAGACACAAACACTGATGGGTCTTTACCCTCTTTGGGTAACATAGCTACCACAGCTTTCTTCCAAGATAAGCTGGTAACTGTCCCTTCTATTAAAATACTGTTAAATAAAACCTACCAGTTCATCACTTTCTTCCTTCCTAATTTCCACAGGGAATGCTGTCTGTTACTGGAGACTTTCTTATTACTTGATTATACATCAGCATTTTTATTTTATCCCTTCCTGTGTTATCTATTAAATCCTGAGCCTTATATTCCCCAAACAGTGGCATAGTTAACCATTTGTGCCTTTTCTTGATTTTTTTTTTCATTTTCCGTATACAAATTTGCAGAGAATTTCAGAAATATCTCCAATATCCAGATCTCTGATCTGATTAGTTTTCTTGTCACAGGCTCCCCTATTTTAAGAACCCTTTTCTGCTGTCTAAGTTGAGGTAGCAGTTTTTGTGCCCGTGGAGTTGTTACTAAAAAGTACTTGTTTAACAACAATTTTTCTAAGCTCTTGCATATTATCCAAATTTGTCCTTATTTTCCCTTTGGCACTCAGCAATTGCCCCTCCTCTTATTCTGTGAGATTTCCCTTCTACAATAATTTAAAGGGGCACTGGCTCATTTCTAAATTCAGCTTCTTGCTAGAGTGCTTTGTTTACATTTTAGTGCTGTGTAAGTCTCACACAGAGGCAGGATTTTCACAGCAGTGTGTTAGCATACAGTGGGTCAGATTACACAAACTTCAGTGGAGGATGGTCATTCTCTGTAATCTTGACAGTCCTTTTGTTTGTATCTTCCCCCACCCATAGGCTTTTACATTAGCTGATTGACTGGTTTAGCCTCAGCCAGAGATGCAGTCTAGTCACACTCAGATCTGCAGCCTATGTAGCAGTGAAATTATATCTCCTTTAGTATGTTTTTGTTTTTTGTGAAACTTAGTGGAATGATTATACCAGCCTAGGCAATTGTATTTGTTTCATGCTTGTTGCTACACGCCCTTTTCCCTTTGCTGGTAATTATTTTTCATGTGGTCAGCATTAGTGTTGCTTAATCATGCATGTACTCATGCAGACATACATTTATAAAGACAGTTTCCCTCATTTCGCACAACAGCACTGCTTTGGACAGTTGCAACCTGGAAACAAGCCCACTGAGTTGCAAATGTCTTAAGAGTGTAAAACCAGAAAATTTTAGACCGTTTAAATAAAAAAACATGTCAGACAACTTTGAAATGAAATCCTGTTACTGCACTAAAAGTATTTTCCCAGTAGATGAAGCCATTCAGCAATCTCACACTAACTGTATAGTACTGATTCAGTCCAACCGAACTTTTCGTCGTCTTCACTCCAGTGTGGTAAAATGTTTAGATCTTTCACTCCTTTTCTGAGTATTTGACTGCAATAGAGTTACACTGGTCACCATTTGAAATTTCAGGTAAATGTCGTCTCTCTATTTCCATATATTTTCATATCTGTGTGCATAAGTCTGTATGTAATATGTAATCGAAGTTTTTATTCATGTAGTTGTAAAACCACATCCTTGTTATGTTTTACTGACTGGCTTCCAATTGAAGGCATTACTGAAGGTCTTTCAAATTTGTGACTCAGAAGGCTGTGTTGATGACACCATTTAACCCCTGTATATATGTATATCTCTCTCTCTCTCTCTATATATATATATATATATATATATATATATGTAATATACATGTGTGTGCATGTGTGTGGAGTTATACACACACACACCTGTCTCTGAATTTGTACATGTCTCTGTTTATGTATACAGACGTGCACATGCCTATCTGTGGCGTATGTTGGTGGATATATACACATATACTTACATAGTCATACACCGGCATACAGGAGGTAGTTTCACTAATGTGACAGTATAGCTGCTTCTAATAACATTTGTCACTGTCATTTTATTGCTAATTTTACAAATACAAATTTTTTCAATTTGTCAGATGACACTGGAAAAGAGTATTACAAGTGTGACTCGTACTACAGTAACTACACACCCATACATAACGAATGCTAGAGTCTATGCTCTGTGCCCCACAAACCAGTATATTGTGCACTAAGAAGGTTAACATAATCACTACACCTCAAACACCACCCACAACTGCGCTACACAGGCCCATATATCTTGATGTTCTCAACAAAAACAAACACAAACAAAGGGGACCTCAGAGGCAAAAACACCAGATATTGCACAGTTGTCTACACTTACTATGAATGTAGATGGTCGAGTGTATTCACTGTTGCAGTCATCACATTTGGGTTATCTGCTTGCAGTAGCCCTCAGTCGGCCTGATAAGCAAAATGTTGGGTCCTGCGTCCTTTGGTGTCTCTTCTTCTGTGACGCCAGGTCGTCAGGGGTATAAAACAGTTTACCTTTATAATGTCGATCCTGATATGGGTGACATGACTTGTGCGAATACCGAAATGCGAACGTCTCCAAAGTCGAATTCCAAAAATGAGAACGTCAAAACCTCACCCCTTTTTGACCCATGGTAGCGTGGGTGTGGAGGTGTTGCGCATCAGGTAATGTTGAATGTTTTTCAACATTTAAAATTTTTCGCGGTTTTGGTTTGCGCAAAATGCGTCGATAAAGTGGCAGTTCGACAAAGTGCAATCGACTATTTAAAGGTAAACCTATAAAACATGCAGCCAACGCCATTATCTTGCCCCAGATGACAGCCCCTGTAAATAATCCCTGGTACTTCTTGACCTCATCTCTTGTTCACCCTTATTTCTATCTTTAAACTCCATTTTCATTTTATCTGCCTTTCTAGCAAGTCCCTCTGAATAAATGTCTATTTTCCATAATAACGTTTTAATCATCTCCACTACCATTTCCTTAAATTCCTGTCTTTAACAAATCAGTAGGAAAGCCTTGCATGTTTAGCTTATTCTTCATTGATGTATGATCTGAGATGTATCTTAAGGTGTTCAGTTAAATTCTGTGCTCCTGTGAAATGTAATTTCTGTGTGGTCTAGTCCAATTTTGTACTTTGAAGAATGTCAATTTTCAGTGAGCTCCTACTAGTAAAGTCGCATCTTCCGTTTCAAATATTTCTTTTATTTCTTCAGAAACCTTCCTTTGTTTGTTAATTTCCCTTCTATGTCTCCCAGTACATCTTAGTACTACAAATCAAGTTCCATTCCCCACCAATAAATATTTCTTGTTGAAAGCTAATTTCTTCAAAAATTATTTTAAGCTCCGTAATAGTAGTTTTATGTGAAATGTAGATACATGCCAATGTTATTAGCCTTCCATTGCCTTATTACCACAAATGTTACCATTGTTGTATTTTTTTCCCTCTTCTGTCATTATTGGAGCCCCTCTCAGTCATTATTACCCTCCTTTTCATGTGCCCCTGCTACTTCAGAATGGAAAATAATCCAATATATAAGATCTTACTTATCCTATTATTATCCACTTCATCCGAAGATTACATCATAAAAAATCCATAACTATCATACTATTACCTCATCATTCTGGGTGACCCTTTATCCCATACTACTTACTTTAAATGCACTTATTAACAATCCCAATTAAACCTTCACGGCTTCACCCAAACCATTACCTAACTACCAACCATCAATAAAACAAACACAACAAAAAATTTTTTTAACTAAGGTTACCTCAACTACAGAAAACTAATTATAAGTAGGAACCTTGCCATGGCCTTATGGAGTGAGCACTCCTTAACTAAATCATAAAAGAAAAAAAAAACTGTGTAATCCCACCACACTGAAAATTAAAACCATCAAACATTTTAATCCTGACCTATTTCCAGCAAACTCATAACACCTGCAAAGAACCAAAATAAAAAAAAATTTCCTGAATTTCTTCAAGGTAGCACCACACAACATAACTAGAATTACTTATTCTTGACAACTTGCAGACAGCCCACTTGGCTAAATTTAAAAGCATAAATCACCCATTCTCACCCCCATCAAAAAAAAAATCTGAATAAAAGCTAGGAATAAAGTCTGGATCTCCAACTGAAATCACAAATCTCCTACTCTCCAAAAAAAAGCAGTCCTAACTGAAAATCTTACAGAAAAATAAAAGAACAAAACCAAAAAAACAATACAAAAGAATTCAAACTCATCTAATTAAAAAGCTGATAAAAGAAATTCAACATAAAAATAACTTCTCCCCATCCTTCCAACCCCACCTTTTTCTGGTCCTCAGACTGAAACCCCACAACAAGACTGCTTCCAAAACAACTCATTCTTAACAACAAACTTCCAAAGCACCTTAAACACTGCAATGCTAACAACTTCATAGCCTCTGGTAAACCAACCAACTCCTCTTTAACTTTTCCCCTACAGCCAACCCCACACCTCTGGGTAAACCACTTCTGTCCTCTTTAACTTTCACTACCCCTCAGACTACATCACCTCCCTTCCTTTTTCTTTCTGGCTGTAAAAACCTGTTTCATATCCCATATCTATTCTTATAAATGTTACAATTAGTGAAGGGAACATCAATAGGTGGAATATAAGGTATCTCATATCTCTTCTGATAAAGAAGGCAACATTATCCCCTCTTCCTCACCGCTGTCGCCTCCCTCCCTCCTTTTCGTAACATATGGAAAAAAATAATATCTCTCAAACTATACACAATCCTCTCACCTCTCAACAAATATTTTATGGAACTGCAAACCTTTTCTACCACTGCACACATACACCACTGCCCTACTTACAGCTACAGAGACTATAAACTTGCCAGAACCAAAAACCTAAACCACTGACCTACTTTCCTTTGTAGAGACTATAAGCCAGAACCGTAACAAACACTCCTCTTCTCTCCTACCTACGAGATCCATCTCACTTGATCCCCCCCTATTAAATGGTTTAAATCTTTCTTACTCTGAATCCATCTCAGCTTATCTCCAACAATCTGCATCTCATCTCTATGGCCTCTGACCATTTAGGGGTTCCTCTCTCTTCTAATCCTTCTTCATTTCTTTTTCCTCTTTCAATCCTCTCTCAAGGCTCTATCCTTCTTCAAGCAATTCTCATCATCTATGATGATCATTCACCTTCTGCCTCACCAGCTCCTTCTACCCTGAACACCCCTCTCTCACCCAAAAGTATTCCTTCTACCAGAACCATAATCGCCTCTCTTCTTCCTCTCCACTACCAAAAAAAAAAAAAACTCCTTCTCTTCTTTTCTCTCAACCTCAAAACCTCCCCCCTTTCTCTCTCTCTCTCTTCCAGCGCCACTGTTTATTTACCCGAATTACACTTCAAATTAAGCTCAGGCGTTACAATTGACAATACAACTCCTTCGACCTTATTATTAACAATAATCAAAAAGTTAGTTAACAGAAAGAGATAGGATCCTTATATCGAATCCCAGAACTTCTTACACCTATAGATCATCACCTCACTCTCATCTTATCAACTCTTCTATCTTATGCTACCTCATCTAACCAACCCAAAAAACCAGCCTTAGACAACCTGCTAACACCTGCCATACTGCTACTGCTATGCCTATAGAATGCCCTACTGAACAAACAACTAACTCAACAACCTGGGGCCTTGAGTCAACTATTTCAAATCAACTCATCTTTGCATTATACATAAAATAGAAACTATAAACCATACCTAACCAATACCCAATCCATCTCTCAATCCCAACCCCAAATAAAAAACTACTCTCCTCTCCGGCCATCCAGCAAACTTTCTGCAAGTTCAACAAAAGTCTAATATTAATGTGACTCTCTCTTTTATTGCTATTGGGGTTCAAAAACAAATTTGTTTATTAAGGCTAACAAAAAAGACAACTTCATGCCCTCTCTTCAAAAAACATTAAAAAAAAAAGGCAAAATCACTGGCTTTGCTCCTGTCATAAAAAACAAAACCTGTCTATCTCTACTACCCAACAAAACCCTTATTCCCATCTTCATTCTTTATTTACCCTTCCGGCCTTCCATATAAAATCCAATCAATCAATTTGTCTACTTGTGTTAATTTGTTAATTGAGAATTGAACTGCAGTCATAGTCATAGTAACTGTACCTAGTATTTTACACATAAGAATTTTTTTTTTATTTTTTATTTTATATGTTTTTTGCTAACTAACTAACTAACTCTTCTTAGATGTTCATTATTATATTATTAGTATACATTTTTTTATATAACAATGTGTGTGTGTTTTTTTTTTCTTCTTCTTATGTATCTCACTTCACTTTGCTTTTCTTCCTCCCCTCTACTGAAAAAAAAAATTCTTCCAGCTAGACTAGCCCGGTCAACAAATGTAAAATAAAAATAAAATAAAATATTCAGTAGAGTCCTTTCTCAAATCTGCATGCGCATTTCTATCCAAATGTCTCTTGTAACATTGTACGCTTAATTTGTTTTGGTACTTTCTGCTGTTCACTATACCTACATTGGTGTTGACATTCCATAATAAAATGTGTACGTCAGTTATTCTGATAAGAATGTATTACTTTCACCTATTCTGCATGACATTTTTCTGAATATGTTTCCAACTTGCATGCCCACATGCTTGGCAGGCTGATCGTGTATGCTTTTGCTGCTCCCCTTCTGTTTTAACTCATTACAGCTGGGTGATGCCTGTAGGTGCTTCTGCAGTTACATCCTGCTGATGCCTTTAGGCATCAACAATTGCATGTTCATATTTGCATTAATAATTCCAAAACCATGCCACAGAGTATTAAATATGTCATTCTAAAGCTTACATAGTGGCAGTCACAGCTGAATTGTTTAATCTCTGGCTAGTGCAGGTAAAGAAATATTAATTGTTCATATAATATATCCCTTTGATGCTTTGTAAGCTCTCTGCGAACCATTGCTTTTGCTGTAGCAGGCAACTGAGTAAATGTCAGGAAAATCCTGCTAGTAAAGCTGAACTTTATTTGGAGTTAGTCTCTAACTGATGTCAGGCGTGTACCTAAGAAGACTGAATGCTGTAATTAAATCAAAAGGTGCTTCAAAGTATTAGTTTAAGGGTGTGCACACTTATGCAACCAGCTTATTGTACTTTTTTATTTTTTTTATTCCCCAACAGATTTGTTTTTCAATTGAATTGTACAGGTTATAGGTCACATTAAAGGTGGGGAAAAATTTGCAATGATTTATTGTGGTCTCATTTTTTTATATCACAAAAACCTGGCATTTTAATGGGTGTATACACTTTATTTCTACTGTAGTTACATAACTGTAAACAGATATGCCAAGAGGCTGTGCAGAATCATGCACCTTTTGTGTTTAGTTGGCCTTTTTTGGAAACTTGGTTGTTCACATGTCATTTCCTGAATACCATTTTCATTCACTTACCTTGTAATTGATGTCCCTTGGATATCCAGTCATGTCACCCACTGACTTTGATTACTTTTCCTACTCCTATGTTTACATTATTTTTTTCTGAGCATCCCATTTTTGTACTCTTTCGTGTGTTTCCCTTTACTGTACTTTGCTTTCCTTCCTCCTCTGTTAGTTCTTGCTGTTCCCTGGTTTAACCATTTGTATCATTTTGAATAAGAAAGATAACCTCTGTCTCTCCTAGTCTTGCTCTCCTTCACTGTATTTTAGTCTTATGTTGTGATACATTTGTATTGAAAAGGTTGTTTCTCTTAAACTTGTATGTAGAATGAGCACTTGTTCTTTTTGTTTGCATCACATGCTTTTTCTAATAATTTAAACCATAAATGCATTGAGCTCAACTTTGTGTTAGCTTTCTATTTGGTTCTGTATATTATCATGTTGTAATCTGTTTTATCTTTTTTTATAGTTCCTAGAAGGTTGTTCACTGCTTGCAAGTGGCATTTCTGTGGTACCATATTTTAATGTATTTTAACCAGTTAATTTTCAGTCTTGTGTATATATTAGTTTCTGTTGAAGCTTTTCTCCCTGACCCTCCAATGAAGGTAGGCTGTCTACCTGCCCCTCCTAATTACCAGACATAATACTGCACTTTAGTAATAATAAAATAGGTAGACTGTGGTTGTAGGCATGCAGAATGTTTTGATGGTTTGTGTTACAAAACGGAGCTAGACAAAAATAAACCATCATATTTGTGTATATGATTATATGGTGCAAGCATGGTTGTCCTGGAAAGGCAAGCTTTGTGGATATGCATGACTTTTTTGTTTGCTTTTGAAAGACATTTATGAATGCAATTTGTTTTATTTTTCATGAAACTTAAGTTGTATCCTTCATAATACAACTCTAGTTGTGATGTATTGTTTTCCTTGAAACTTTTTTAAAGAGGTATAACTGTTACAAACATCATTGGAGTGACACCAGAAAGCCAGTAATATTGGAGGTGACCCCTGGAGGCATTGACCAGATAGATCCAACAACAAATCGAATTCTCTGCTCTTATGACTACAGAAATATTGAAGGATTTGTAGAAGTCTCCGATTACCAGGGAGGTTTCTGTATATTGCATGGAGGATTTAGTAGACTGGTAAGTAATTCAACAAGACTTGTATATTTTTCTTGTATGGTTGTATGTGAAGGTAAATCTTTCTATAGAATCTTGCTGCAACATAAAATGCGAAATGTCTGTGAAAATGTTATGGGTAATGTCTTTTTTCCCCTTATTATCATTAACTTCTAGAGATAGTGGAGTTTTGTTTCCCCAGTTGCTTTTTCTTCCCTCTGCTGACCATTGAGCCATCTTCATAAGAGTATGCTTATTCCCTAGGGATGCAAAAATCTGCCTTGGGCAGTACACTTAAGGTGAGAGCTGTCAGGAAAGAGGCAATCATCCAACAAATACTGGGGAGATTGGTGCTGTTGCCCACATCTGTGAGGTAAGAGAATTTTTTTTTTCTGTAGAAGGGCCTAAACCTCTCTGTGGTTGGTGACAAAGGCACCTAAATCACAATAGAGAGCACTTTTGCCTGTAGTACAGTCCATGCCATACTTGCAAATCTACAGCCATCAAGCACTACTTTTAATGGCTTTGCAGCCACACTGTCACCCCTGCGCCTGACATGCTTGTATGTCTCTTCCTCCACTCCATTGGGGATAGTGTCAGAGTGGCAGTTGAGACCGTCTTGGACCCTTCTCCCCCACCGTGCTGTCAAGGACATGAGCCACTAATTGCACCAAAGTCTACTGGTTAGTAGTCTCCATGTTGCCCTCTGTGCCACTGGTGGGCTATTGGAATTTGTCAGTAGTTTTTGGTTGGGTACAAAGTGGGCAGAAATCTAGCTTTGCCCTTTTTTCAGCCATTTTATACACTTGGACCATGGAATATGAGTCAAATGAAATACCAAAAACTCGTATGCCCCCATTTGTTATGCAGGACCAAGTCCCAAAAGGCCTATCAAAGGTCAAAAATATCATCTGTGAATCTTAAAATTACCCCAGGATGCATTTTGAATGGCATGAAGCATGATCTTGTCTGTGTCCCTAACACTGTTCAACCTCTGCCTCTACACGGACTTTGTGCCAAGCAAGCAGAGGGATGACACAAGGGAAGGATGCTCCAGTGACCCTGGTAGATACCACCCCGTAAGTCTGACCATGCTCGTATAGGTTCATTTGTAAGTGCTAGGCTAGCTGCCCTCATTGGGCCATTTTCATCCTAGTCAGTTTTACATGTGATGCTTGAATAAATGCATCTTATTTTGGTGTTAGATTTGCCTTGCCTGTACAGTGGTTGTACCTTAATTTGAGGTGACCCATGTGTGCGATAAATCATTTACGAACTGCCCCTGTCCATTAGTATGGGGCAGTTCAGGAATACATTTTCTGTTACCTACTCACAGAAGGACTTTTGACAGTGGGCGCACACAAGTGAATGTTAAGCCACTGTCTATCCAAGTTCCCAAATCCCAAACTGTTACAGTATTTTTCACTGATGGGATCTCCTACCAAAGACAGGCCAACATCCAGCCAGTATGCCAAATCCTTTGGATTTTATAAGCGCTGTACTTCACATGTATGCTTCCCGCGTAGGGCATAAAGGTGATTTACAAATGCAAATACTCAGAACATCTTTGCTGCCATTCTAAGCACCATTGTCAGACATCAGTCTGAATACCTGTTTGCTGTGCTGGTTACCAAGCTGTGCCTCATTGGGGTTTCTTTATTTTTTCTCAGTTTTGTTACTTGGGGTCTGTAATATAAAACCGAAAACCCGTTTGAGCAAATACCACAACAGCGACACATATAGCCCGAACCGCAAATATGCCAAACCCCCTAAACCACGAAATTCAAAATCTCGAATCGTCATAGTCTGCTAACCCCACCACGTGCTACATACTACGTACCCAAACATAATTAATAAAACACATACATACACTAACCAAACTCTACACTAAACCTTACATACATTACTATCTGTGCCCTTACTTTAACCCGCACCCTAACCCTAAGTTCCGTAACTATTGAAACTTACCCTACAGACATATACCCAAACAAAACAAATAATCCACACACATACACTTAACAAAACCCTACTTCTAACCCTACACTAAACCTTACATACATTACCTATCTATGCACTTACCTTAACCCGCACCCTAACCCTAAGGTCCGTAACTATCGCACACTTACCTTACGGAGCTATACCACAGACGGGCCAACAATGACAATTCGACATTTCGAGTTTTGCGGTTTTGGACGTTCGCTGTTATTATAGTTCGCCCAGTATGTGTCGCTCTTTTCCAATTCGCTCAAACGGATCTTTGGGCTTCTAATATAGACTCTTTACTTGTGTTCATATCATCCAAGAAGGGAAAATGTCAGTGTAGGAGGCAGATTCCCCATAAAGACTGTCATGCCAGTGTCTTTTTTTGCCTAGGTATTTCCCATGCCTATATACAGTGCACTATTTGTCAAGCATTTGTCCCCAAGACCCTCTGTAGTCATTTATTTTCGCTCTCCATATACTTCAAGAACCAACATCTTAAATTGTTGGCTCAGGGTGCTGTGGCAGAATCCTCCTATCACAAGGTACAGAAGTCTTTCAAGAAGATCAAAAGGGGTAGGCCTGATCTTGTTATGGTCCATCCTCCACCAGATGTCTCTTTCAAAGCTACTGAAAGCCTTGAAGAACATCCATTGCTTGCAATGGATCCTCTGCAATCCCCGTTGGAGGCACGCATGGATCAGAGTTGCATGACTTCTGAGGCTTTTCATATATTTTCTCCAGACATTGAGGGGGAACTATAGTTTATTTCTGAGAAGCCAAGGGGGATTCCTCAGATCTTGTCCTGGAAGAGATTCCTACTACAATCATTGAATCTTGCTGAGGGTTGTTAAGGCGGACATCCTGCTTAAAGAAAAACAAAAGATCAAGCATATTACCCCTATTGCTAAAGATCCCCAATGTGAATGGCAGGATTTTACTCTGTTTAATGCCTTGATGGTTTGAAGCCTCCTCATGGAGTGTCAGTGCCATTTCCCTCCCGGACTTCCACATTTGTTAAGAAGACAAGGGAACCAGATTCCTCAGATGAGAGCCTAGATTCTGGGGTGGAATCCTTTGCATACTTTTCTCAGATTCCTTCTCCTCTGGACTGTGGTTCAGAGGAAGAGAATACTTTGAGCCCAGATTCCCCCTTGAACAAATTATTTTTTGTGGATATTGCCTGCATGATGGAGTACTTTAAGTGGGATTGCTGCCAGGTCTTTGACATCCAAAATATAATACTATGAGCTTCTACAAATGGAGTCTCCTAAGCCATCTGCAGTTCCTCCTGTGTTGACTGTCCTTTTGGACACCTTCAGTGCTGCCTCTGTAGCTCGTGTCTGTCTTTGGCCCCTAAGAAATCTGACGGGCTCTACAAGGTGCCTGTGGACTGTAGGTTCATCTATTTGTCATCTATTTGTCATCTATTTGTCATCTATTTGTCATCTATTTGTCATCTATTTGTCATCTATTTGTCATTGTTAACCAGGTTAGTCCAACTGAGCCAGTGGCCCGTTTAAAGTGGAGACCCGAGGAGAAAAGCTCCAGACAGTTATTACAAAGCTGCAAAAAAGAAAAACATCTGAGAGTTAAGTTTTATGGAATTTATGGAAACATTACAATAATGTGCTTTACATGAGAAGATTAGAAATTTACAAAAGGCCTGAGAATGAAGTTTACATAAACATTACAGTAATGTACATAACATGCAGTACAAAGGTTAGAATTTTTTTTGAGTCAACAAAAAGAGAAAGAGATGCAAATGAGATAGGACACTTGCCATAGGTGGGTGTTAAAAGTGTGAGAGATAGTAAGGTGGTAGGGTGGGATTTGAGTGGGATCAATGCAGTGACAGGTGGCAATGGATCTCTAACATCTACATTTATGGTAGGTACAAAACTGTACTTTTGCATTTAGGAGAAAAGTTTTACTTCTGATTTAAAGAGATTTATGTTAGAACTGATCTGGATGTTAAGTTGGAGTTTGTTCCATGCACGAGAAATACTGTATTTGTAAAGAAGTTTACCAATTTTTTTGTTTGGTTTATAGGTGTCTGTGAAGAGTTCTGAGAGGGGTATACTGTGATATTAGTGAGGATAGAGCAGAACAGGAAAGGGGTTTTAATAGTAGACTCATTCATTTGCAACTGGGAGTGAAGCAGGTGCTGGGGGGTGAGTCAAGTCACTGGAGTTGTTTTAGTGCATGGTAATGATGAGATTTGTAGGGTTGGTTACTAGCAAATCTTGCAACACTGTAGTATGACAACATTTAGCTAGAAGGGTAGATTGTAGATGTGAAAAGATGGGGGAGGCATAAAGTAGACATGGAAGGAGGAAGGCCTGAGCTTGTTTCTGCCTATAATCAGGGGCTAGGTATTTTTTTGTCTGTAGAGTAGGCCGAGTTTTTGATTGGTCTTTTTGATACAGTGCCGAACATGGGTATCAAATTTTAATTGGTCATTGGTAACACCAAGAAGTTTAGTATGTAGGTCAGGTTGTATGATGGTATTGTCAAGAGAAGAAATGGTGAAGGTTGTTTTGAGGTTAGAGGGTTTTTTTTTTTTGAAAAAAGAATAGTAGCTTTGTTTTTTGGGATTTAGAATTAGTTGGTTGTCTGTTAGCCATTCCCCTACAGATAGGAAGCTATGTTGAGTAGTAGTAGAGAGAAGGTTAGAGAAATTATATGAACAGGTAATAAGGGTAGAGTCGTGTGCATATTGTCAGGGAGGATGCTGTACAGGAAATATGTAGTTGGTTTATGAACATATTGAAGAGCAGAGGGGCCAAGATTCGAGCCTTGAGGCACCCCAGTTTGGATTTGTAAGTAAGAGGAGCAGGTAGCCTGCCATCTTACTGATTGTTGTCTGTTGGTGAGATAGCTAGTAAACCATTTAATAGTAGAGGGAGATAAGTTGAATTGTGATAGTTTGAGAAGTCTGGGGTGTGATATGGTATCAAATGCTTTAGAAAGGTCAAGAAAGAGGCAAGAAATCAGTAACTTTTTGTCCATGGCTTCAGCAAGGGTTTGAATAAAACACAGTAGGGCAGAAGATGTACTACGATGGGGTCTGGGGCCATGCTGCATAGGGGTTAGGAGGTTATTATTTAGAAGGCACTTAAGCTGTCTCTGAATGGATTGTTCAAGGAGTTTAGATAGCCGAGAGAGGATATTAATAGGATTGTAGTTGGTTTGTTCACTGCTTTTTCCTCCCTTTTGCCTCCCTTGTGTAATGGAGTGATAAAAATGATTTCCATTTATCTGGGATGGTGTATTTTGAATAGATTTATAGATTACGATAGAGATGAGGTAGGCTATTGAGTGAGCGGCTAGTTTAAGAAAGAGGGAGTGAAGGTTGTCAGAAGAAAGGGGGGGGGCATGGCTTCAGCTTAAACAGGAGAGATTTGATTCAATGAGGTATGAATTCAGGAGAGTGGCAATTTCAAGACGGGGGGGGGGGTTGTTGGGGTAGAAGGGTTGCCTGGGTGCAGGATCTTTTTTGGGTTAGACTTATGGATGACTTGGGCATTGGAGTAGAATTTTTTCTCATCTGCTTTGTGTTTTTTTTTTTAGCCAGATTATGTAGTTGTTTATAGGTTTGGAGAAGAGAAGGTGATTTAGTTTTATTCCTTTGTTTGCAGGTGCTGTCTCTCTTTCATAAGTGTAAGTGTATCTTTTGAGAGCCAGAAGGGTATGGGTTGTTTCGATTATTACTTTTCTGAGAGGTGCCAGGGAATCAAGGAGGGAGAGAAAAGTGCAATTGAAATTAAGAGAGAAAAGTGCAATTGAAATTAAGGACATCATCATTTAGAGGGATGTGTTTCAAAATTGACCAGTCTATAGAGTTTAGCATGTGATTAAAGGTCTTGCTGTTAAAAGTGGAGAGATTGCGACAATCTTTATAGAGATGGTATTTAGGTGTCTGAACAGCTTGCCTGAGAACTGTGATAGGAAGGTGGTCACTACGGGAGTCTGGTGGGGTAAGTAGGGTTTTGGTACAGGTTAGGGTCAGTTGTTAGGAGCCAGTCAAGGGTGGAAATACTGTTATTGTCTTGATTGAGTCTAGTAGGTGTAGTAAGTAGCTGATGAAAGCCATGTAGGTTGATGGTGAGAGATGGGCTGGTTGTAGATGGTTTATGCCAGTCATTGTTAATGTCTCCTAAAAGAATGGTTTCATAGATGATATTGAGTGATAGCCATGAGAGTATGGATTTGAGTGGGAATGTCATTACCTGGTGGGATATAGATAGCACCTAAGGCAAATTTATTTTGTGGGTTAGGGTGACAGTTTAGGATGAAGTATTTCGGCAGGGTGGAAATTTAGATGGGTTATGGGTAGGGGGATAGATTGAGGTGTTTGGAGTACATAATGGCAACTCCACCACCTTTCCTAACCATTCTGTCTTTCCAGTAGATATTGTAATGGGGGGAAGGATTTCAGAGTTTGAGATGTGGGGCTTTAACCATGTTTCAGATAAGGTTAAATGTCTTCTTTAAATGTCTTTCTGCTGACTCTTCTGTGGTTTCAGTCTCAAGTGGAAAAACATCTAAACTTTTGTCCTGGTCTAAGCTCCTTCATTTTGATAAGGATATTAGAGCTATGCAAAGGTGGTTGTGTAAAAAAAAAAAAAAAAAAAAAAAAGTACATACTGCTACCACCTTATTTTGGGCTATTGATTACCAAACCCACGTGACCAGGTATTGTGTTGTTTTTTTCTTTCTCAGGTAACTGAAGTTGTCTGATCTACCTGATTCAAAAGGGAAAGCTTCAGATGTTTCCCTGCTTGGACCCACTTCCCAGGTCACTTGTCAGTCCATAAAAATGCAGTTATGATGCTGATGATGCCTCTTCAAGGCTGCTGCTTTTGGTTCTGTGATGAGTAGTTGTTGTTGGCTTTGTCTTCAGAACTTGACTGATGATATTAAAACCAACGTTTTAGATGCTCCTGTGGATAATAATCTTTTTGGGACAGCTGCTGCTGACCTTTTTAAGACCATCCAGGATAAGGGTAAGGCCATGCAGGAACTCCAACATAATTTGTGTCTCCTATACCCAAATTTCAGAGCAGTTACCTTTCTAAATCTCTCTGTTTGTAGGCAGACCTGTCAACCTCTCAAAAATAAAAAGAGGTCCAGGCATATTCCACCTGCGAAGTCCACGCAAATTGCTACTTCTCAGAAGTCTTTCTTTCAGGACAAGCGTATGCCTCCTCTTCCCATTGGCCAGGTTTCCTTGTCTCTCCCAAAATGAGAACAGATCACCTCAGACTCCTGGGTGCTCTGTCATTTATCAGAGGTATTTCATGGTCTGGATCCCCCCCTGTCTTTTCAGGCAGTCCTCAGCCCCCTCCAGACCAACTTTCTCTTTTCCCAGTGAGTTTGCAATTCCTTTTGGATCAGGGCACCATTCAGCTTTTTCCACCCACCCAAGTGGGAAGAGGTATTTACTCCCAGATGTTTCTGACTCCTTGGAAGGAAGGGACTTGGAAACCAGTTCTGACCCTCTGTCTCCTCAAATTTTCTCAAGGTCCCTTCTTTCAGGATGTTCTCTTCAGACTTTCATGGTCTCTCCCTAGATGTCAAGGATGCCTGTTTTCACATTCATGTTCACCCTCTGTTTATGAAATTTTTACGTTTCTCGGTTTCTTCCTCTCATTTTCAGTTCTGTGCTTAGCTCTTATGCCTTTTTACTGCACCAAGGGTATTCACCAAATGCCTCCCTCCTGTCATTGCTTTTTACAGGATTTGAGGGATACAGATACCGCTTTACCAATTCAGTCTGCTTATTCAGGCTCCTTCTCCCAACAGTCTTCAAGATCTTAACTTCATCACTTGTCTTTTTTACAAAATCTAGGGTTCACCATCAATATCAAAAAGTCTGTTTACACCCTCTTACATTTATATTTTCTTGGTTGAAGGATTCAAACCATTCCAATGTTGGCCTCTCTTCCTGCTCCCAAGGTTTTGTCTCTGGCAACCTCCTTCCATTTTCTTCTTGTATCCTCTCTCATGACCAGGGAATTTTTCAGGACTCTGAGGTTTATGGCCTCCACATACCCATGCTTCCTTTTGCCAGGCTGTATATGAGTAAGTTTCATTGATGCCTCAAACTGGTGTGGCTTCAACACTGCCACCCCCTGGAGTTCCCACCTCCTTTGCCTCCTTGTCTCCAACTCAAGCTCCATTGGTCAATTCAGCACATTTCTCTCAATCTGGGACTGCCCTTTCATGCCCCAGTTCCTTCCCAAAAACTGTTCGCAAACACCTCATACCTGGGGTACGGTGCTTCTTGGGGCCCTCTGAAAGTTCAATGTCTCTGGCCCATTCATCAGAGGTTAGATCATATCAAAGTAAAAGAGTTGAGGGCTCTGCTTCTGTCTCTACAAGGCATTAATTCCCTTTTTCCCCTGGCTTCCTAAAAATCTTCACAGACAATTCCACCGTGATGTACATCAGCAAGCAGGGGTATGTGAGGTCTTATCTCCTATGCAAGCTAGCTCTTTAGGCCTAGAATCTGGCTATCTGTTATCACATGATTCTTCAGGCAGTTTACATTCTTTCAGATCACAATCTAGTGTCAGAAACTCTAAGCATGTCCAGAACACAGGCTGACAAATGGATGCTTCACAGAGATGTTTCTGGACATAGTTCATCACTGGGGTATTCCTCAGGTAGCACTTTCTGCCTCTCCTATGGACAGATAACTTCCTCTATTTTGTTTGAGAGTACCAAGCCCTCTGGCTTGGTAAGTGGCTACCCTGTTTCTTCCTTGGAAGGGCGTGCTTCTGTATGAGGAAGTTTTTTCCACCCCTTCCTCTGCTGCCAAGAGTTCTGCTCAAGATTGTGTAGAACTCTCCCAAAATCTTATTGGTGACTCCCTTTTGACTCAGACAGCAGTGGTTCCCTGTTTTTCATCTAGCCAGGGGCAATCACCACAAGTTACCTTACCAGGTGGATCTCCTCACACAAGGCAAGGGGTCTCTCTTATATCCTCATGTGTCTACTCTTCAAATTACTTTGAGTGATAGGGTCTTGACCCCTTTTAGGCACCTCTTTTCTAAGGACTTGCTTTGGGTTCTGAAGGAGGGCAGGAAACCCACCAAAAAAACTTGTATGCCTTGCATGGAAAAGCTTTTCTGTTTAGTGTGTTTCTCTCTCACCATCATTATCCCTTCTCAGTAGTGGTTTCTCTAGCTCTCTGTTGTTTGTTTGATCTGTTCCATGCTGGCTTCTTTTGAACCTGCTGGTTCAGCTTCCTTGCAGTTTCATAAACTGGAAGACTGTTCTGCTGTTGGTTCTTTGACCAAGAGAACTTCTGAGATTCAAGCTCTTATGATCATTCCTTCTTTTGTAAAATTTTAGAGACAGTGTGTCTCTTAGTACTTACCCTTTTTATGCCTGAGTTGGTTAACGAGTTGTCCCTTTATCAGTGTATTCAACTTCCTTTCTTTTTTTCCTTTGCCTCAGTCTGCCAGTGAGAAGGTTCTCCACACCCTAGACCTACCTAGCTAGCTCAGATATTTGGATAAAACAAAGGGTATTCGCAAATCTAAGCAGCTTTTTTCTTTTCATCCCACAACTTTGTGTTTAGCTGTTTCCAAGCAAATCTCCTCCTCCTTGGATTTCTAAGGCCATTCCTTTTTGTTCCTTTCTTAGCAAGACTTTCTTCATCTGTAAAGGCGCATTCTACTAAGGTGATGGCCTCTTTTGGTGTTTTTCTCAGAGGTTTGTACTCCAGTTCCATCCTTGAAGCTGCTTCTTGGCCTCTGTTCATACTTCTAGTAAGCATTACAAATTGGATGTTGTTTCTGGAGCCTGGCCAGATTTTGCTTGGGCTATTTTGCATGGGTTTGTAGAGGACTCTTCTGTGTCTTCCTTCCAATCATTTTCTTAGCTCTTGTACTCTCCCTTCAGTGAAGAATATTGCAACAGTGGTATGGAAGGACATAGTACAGTTGTGTAAAATCTTACCAATCATTGTTGCAGTATTCAGTCCCTCCCTCCTTTCCCCCTCTGTTATGGCTCATGCCCCCATCTTTTGTTACCCCACTGGCTGAGGGGTTGTCATTTCCTTTCCTTTCTGAAGTTTTTTTTTCTGGATGTACATGTTCCACAGTGTCTTTGGGGGTATTTTATTTCTCCTGGGGCAGTTCAGTTCTGAGCATTTGCATCCATACATCACCTTTATGCCCTATGCAGGGAGCATAGTTGTGACATATAGCGCCTGTAAAATCCAAGGCTTTAATATACTAGATGGATGTTGGACTATCTTTGGCAGGCGATCCCTTCAATGAAGAATACTGCAACAGTGAAGAGAAGGACCTGTACTGTTATGGTAAGACTTAACACAACTGTACTTTACCTTGAATAGATGACTTTCCCAGGGATAGGATAATGCATTTTTTTTGTATTTAGTTTCAGTCCATGATTTTTGCCATCAGTTATTTGTTTGGGACAAACCTTACTACAGGATGGTTAAGTCATTTGTGGATTAAATGACTACTCCTAGCTTGCTTATCTATGAACTTAGTCGTCAGCCAGAGCCCTTTGGTATTGACTTTTACTTTAGAAGTAGATGCCAAACAGGAGAGGTCCCAGCACTGAACACTGGGTTACACCACTCGTGGCTTGTCTCTTTTTTTGGTGGTAGCTTCCCCTGTTTTGATCTCCTTCAATCCTGTCTTATGAACCAGTTGACAGTACAGCAGGTAATGTGGTTTATTTCCAGGGACTATGGAAAAAGCTGTGGCCAGGTTGAGGTATGCTGTATGTACCATTTTACTTTCATCATTTTGGTGGCCTTTTCGAAAACTTCTGCTAGGTTAAGTAAGCATGACCTGCCCTTGATGCATGTAAAGCAGTGGGAAGACTCTTCAAGGAATTAAGCAATAAGCTCATAGGGAACCTCCAAACACTGTACCAATGTTGGTTTGCTTTCATAATAGGCAGGTCATGCTTGCTCAACCTGGTTGGACGACTCCAAAAAAACTTCAAAGCAATGGACAAATTTAAGACTGTACACTTTGGCTTTGTACATCTGGCCAAAGCTTTTCACCCAACACCACAGTCGGGCATAATCGAGAAGCTCACCAAACTAGTAGTAAACCCCTTTGTGACCAGTCTGGTTACCAACTGACTCAGATAGGATACAAGAAATCAAGGTAGGGAACTCTACCTTGACAAAAAGACCAGTCACCAGTGGTGCAGGGTTCTTTGGGGGGGACGTCTGCTTATAATATGTAAAGCACACACCAAGGGTCTGTGGCTGGCCAAGTTTGTGAACAATTTCAAGTTAGGAGTTATCGAATCGACAAATGAATTTTCTATTCTGGAGGAAAGCCTATCCCAAACAAATAACTGTTGAAAGAGTTGTGGACTAAAGTGCATTATTATATTCTTTGAGAAAATGACTACCATGGGAAAATACCACATTGACAGTATGTCCCTAATAGTTGACTCTGTAGTTTAGGACTTGGGACACTGTCCACATATGTTCCTAACATTTGATCAGCACTTGTCCACTGTGTTAGGAAATCCTTTTGTATTGTGGAGCTTATAAGCAGGAGGATAGCTTCTAGATCCAAAGATGTCATTATTCCCCTGTATTCTTCCCTCATAAGACCAGTCATTGACTATAATGTTCACTTTGGCATATATCTGGCAAAGCACATGCAACAACTTGAATGCCTTCAGTTGGCTCGAGTACTAGACCAAAAACACTTGTCCTACAAGGACTGCCTAAAAGTCCTGTTATACTCTGTCCCTTACAGACTGCTGCTGAATGGGGACCTGTGCTTAGAATGTAAGGCATCCTCTAACCCAGTACTCATGGACCTGCTGCACATTAGCAGATCAAATAGTACTAGAAAACCTCGATTCAGGGACCTGAACCTTTTTGCAGCATAAACAGAATGGTATGAAGGGAGAGATACATTTCTCAGAAGATACCACTTCTCAGGAACAAACTCTTCCCCTCCATGTAAAACAAAGCTCATCCCTATCCCTATTCAGGTGCAGCTTAGATCTCTGGGTGGGTGATAAGAAATTTACCCCATGGCTGCCCTCTGTACCACTAATGGACAGGGGCAGCACTTAAATCTCTGCATCTCCAGTAGGGTCCCCGAAAACATCTGACATGACCCCAGAAATCACTTGCTTATGGGCGGTATATAAATATAGATCTGGGAAACAGGGTAGTTTTAATAAACAAACAAAAAAAAGCTGGGCTTAAAATGGCTTGCAGGGGCAGTTAACCTAGTACTCGCCTATGGCTCTTGGTGTTTAACTGTGAGTTTTTCCTTTGTCCATTTTTATGCTGATCTCTCTCATTACTTTAATTGCTGAGCATAAGGATTTTTAATAGATCCTGAAGGCAGTCTTCTTGCCGATGTAAGGGATCCCATCATTCAGAACAATTCACTGTATGTGCATGGGTTGAGCAGTTCCACATTTTATCAGTTTAACACTTAAAAAGCTTTTTATGTAGGTCACTGCAGGTTCTCTACCACTTTTAAGAGGAAACATTCGTTCTGGAAGCTTGCTAAAATATTGGATCCGGCACACTCTGATCTGCGGTCAGCTTCACCTCTTTCAGAACCACAGACCTCCATGGATCTGAAAGATGTAACTCCCTGCTCGGATCCACAGACCGCTTCGGATCTGATGGGTAATTACACAGTTCTCTTCCTTCAGCTTCAGTGTCAGATGCAAGGCCTTCATATCCAACAGCTAGGAGCCAAACACCAGAAAGATTACTAAGCCATTATCATCAATGCTTCAAGCTAAGTTGTTTCAAATGCCTTGAAAGCAATCCAGACCCACCTTGTCCAGATCTTCAGGGAGCTCAAGTGAGGTTGATATGGACAGGATGATGCAGAGATTTCTCAAGGCTCAGCTCCAGATGGGGGTCTTGCCAGCTCTGTCCCCTTTTGGCTCAGTGAGTGCACCTGCCCACTCCATTCCGTATCCTTCTCCAATCTGACCCATTGTTTCAGAGTCCCAGGATCCAAGATAGACAAGAGAGTCCGTGTCTGATCCGAGGAAGCCCCCTTCCTTGACTCAATTTTCCTGATCAGCCCTGCTCCAATTTCATCAGATCAGAGCAGGTCTCTGATCCAAGGTGTCTGCATCTGGTCCTTGGGGTTGGGTTCGTCTCACACTGTACCAGATCAGTCCCATTCTCTTGGTGCCTTGGACCTTGACAGCTTGGGTCTGATTCTTTCTGGGGGCCATGGATCTGAGGTTGGCCTTGTCCTCCTCTTAGCTGCCTCTGCTGTGAGGGAGATGGGAGGGCATTCCTCAGCCCATCTGCCTTTCAGGTGGTAGAAAGGGCTTTCTCTCTACATACAGAACCATCCTGTCACAACTCTGATCCTTCCCTTCCTCCCTCATTGGGTCCGTGCACTGATCCCCTTCATTCCTACTGCAGGTCAGCCTACCCTGGGAAGCCTCCATGCCCTTCCCCATGAGGAATTTCCCCTTTCTTTCAATACCTCTACTGAAACTCCATGGAGGAGGTTCCCTGGAAAAAGATGTACAAAAGGAGGCACATAGACTTCCGGATAGAGGCTCTCAATGAAGACACCAACTTTGATGAGGGAGAAAGATCCTCCTGATCTCCACCTGACGACGTGGTTTCCTGAGACATCCTGGAAATCCTTAGACAAAAGGGTGGCTGGTCTGCCCTCCCTCCTTCTGAAGAGTCTGTTTTCTTGGAGCCAGGCACCTCTATGTTCTGGGTGACCCCCCCCCCCCACACACACACACACACTGGTTGGATGAGCTTATCAACTTTGTTTCCCACCAGACATGGAAGGAACTGGACACTGTCAAGCCCATCCCCATGCACCCAGATAAATTTCTACTACACCCAGCAGACAGAACCCATTGGAGCAAAGGTATCCCAGTTGAGGCCATTGTTGTGGCAGTAACCACTAAAAGGGAGCTAGCCAGACAGCGCTCCTCTGCCCATTCGCCGAACAGGGAGTCCAGAGTGATTGACACATTCGGAAAGTGCATTTAAGCCTCAGCCATGTTTGCTCTGAGGTTGTTTAATTTGGCACACTTTACCCACTTGCAAAGAGATTTGATCAAGGAGCTCTCAAATTCTCTTGCTGCGACTATGTTAGCGGAGGACCTCAAAAAGTTCTCCCCAACTGGCTACTCTCTCATGTATTGCTAATTCCTAGATATGGTTGATATCCCATACAGCGGAGGATACCTCATGAGGAGCCGTTTCATGCGTAAGCCATAGGGAGACATGCCTGGATGAGGCTATGAGACTTTGTAGAATCCTTTAAGGTGTCCTTTGTTAATGCGCTGTTCGATGGCTCCTCTTTGTTTGGGTCATCAGTGAAAGATGTGCTTGCCTGCAATGAGCAGGAAGGAAAGACCCTATCTGCTGTGGGAATCAGTTTTTCCACCCCTCAGAGGAATTTTTCCAGAAACCAGTGAGGAGGAAAGAAAGCATTAGTTTAGGAAGTCTCAGGGGCCTTTTTCAGACCAGCGTGGGGATACTTCCTCCAGAGGCAGAGGAGGAAGTTTAAATAGTAGACGTCACCCCAGAGGTAGAGGAGGTCTGCAGAACCAGAGCTTCAGAGACCATCAGCACTCCTGAAGCACTGCCCGACTGTCCATATCTGGAGGTAGTCCGGGGTCACCTGTACCTGCACATAGACACTTCGACAAATCTTATGAACAGTGCTTGGGTGATAAGTTTAATATCCAGAGGTTATTACATTACCTTTTTCCTTTCTCCTCCTTGGATCCAGGGAGGAAAAGCTCCTTGATGTTCCACCAAGTCAGAGGGAGCATGCAGCTCAAGAAGTGCAAAAGCTGCTACAAAAGTCACCCAAAAGGTCCCTACCAAACAAATAGGGTTAGGAATTACTCCAGTTTCTTTTTGGTGCCAAAGAAAACAGGGGACCTAAGACCAATTATGGATCTAAGCAAGCTGAATCCGTATGTAAAGAAGTTAAAGTTCCGAATGGTTGCATTTCACTCCATCCTGCCTGTTCTGCACAAAGGTGATTGTATGCACTCTACAGATCTCCAGGATGTGTACTTTTACATCAAAATGGGCAGGTGCTCCTGGAGACACCTGTGCTTTCGGCTAAGAGCCAATCTCTACTAATTCAGCCCACTGCCCTTTGGGCTCACCATGCCCCCCCCCCCAGGTATTCACTATATGCATGGCAGTTGTAGCAGCTCACCTGTGGCTCTCGATTCCAGGTGTTTCCCTAACTCAATGGTTGGCTCCTCACTGCCCCAACTAGGCATCAACTTCTTCAAGCCAGGGATTACTTGCTTCAGATCTGCAATTCCTTAGGCATCATGATAAATATTGCCAAATCCAACCTGACTCCTGTACAAAATCCAGACTTTATAGGAGCTTAGCTGGATATTACGAATCCAAGTGGCTTCTCTACCTGTTTATTGCATTACATTTCTGAGAAATCAGATGTGGGACTTCGTCTCGTCTGTCCCCTCCTGCAAAATTAGTATTGCAGGCTCTTGGATCACTGTCAGCTGCTGCTATTCTAGTTCCTCTAGCAGGGTTCTTTATGTGAATCCTACAATGGAATGTGGTGGTACAGTGGTCTGTTCTTTAGCAGCTTGTATCTGTTCCCATCAAATTCACTTCAATTTGCAAATGTCATATTCGATGGTGGATAGAATCAGGCAACCTGTTTTTGGGCAGGCTGTCCCCCCTCATCCCCCTCCCAAAACAGTCACAATAATAATGGACACGTCACAATTGGGGTGAGGGGGCATTACAAGGGAAACATGGTCCAAGGCACGTGGTCCCCCTCAGAAACTAAACTGCATATCAGTATCTTTGAGATGAGAGCAGTACTAACGTTGTAAGCCTTTCAGGACAGTCTCCCTCTGGGGACTATTGCTATCCATACTGACAACATGTCAGTATCTGGTACATAGACAGGAGGAAGCCATTCCTATTCGTGCAGGGAATGCCATAAGAGTCTGGGAATGAGTGATTTCTGTAGACTGCTTTCTAATCGCAACACACATACTGGGGAAAACCAACAAGTTGGCGGACAGATTCAGCAGCTCCATTTGGATTCCTCATGAGTGGTCCCTCAATGAATCAGTAACAAACATGATTTTCAGCCGTTTGGGCCAGCCTTGCTGCAACTTATTTGCCTCCCTCAACAAGTGCAGCAAATACTTCGCTCTGATCCCGCCTCAGGGGGAGTCACCAAGGGATGCTGTGTTTCACACTTGGCCCCTGGGATTCCTCTGTACTCATCCCCCTCTTCCTTTGATTCTGAAGTTCCTACAGAAAGCAGGCAGGCTGAAGAGCTCAGTCATACTCATTGTCCCCCTTCCTATGGTCTCACCTCAAATATCTTCCATTGATACTGGAGCCTAATCAGGACCCTCCTAGCTCACCTGTCAGAATTCCCGCATCCCAATCTCCACACCCTCAACTGACCACATAGTTTCTCCACTTCCAGTGATAGTAAGACGGTCCAGACTTTCTTCCACAGTCCATAACATTGTCTTGGCCTCCCAGAAGGCTTCCATTAAGAAAGTCCACAAAAGCAAGTGGAAAAGATTCACAATATGTGCTTCTAAAGAGAACATTGACCCCTTCTCAGCACCTACTTCAGCCATCTTTCTTCTCCTTGGTAATCTTTTCAAAGAAGGGATAGTTTTTCTACCATTAAACTTCAACTAGCTGCAATACGAAGTTTTCATGCTGGAAACAAATCCTTCTCTCTGTCAGCTTCCAGGTTATATAAAGCCTTTATGAAAGGAATTTTCCTCCTTAGACCTCCCATAAAAGACCCTTCTTCCCCTTGGAATTTCATGGTGGTCCTCCAGGGGTTGACTCAGAAACCCTTTGAATCAGCAAACAGTTGTGACATGAAGTTTCTTTCTCGGAGAAAAACAATCTTTTTGGGGGCTATTAGTTTGGCAAAACGAATTTTTGAGCTCCAGACCTTATCAGCTAGGCCTCCTTACATAATTTTTCACAAGATAAGAGTATCTAACTAACCCTTCTTTTATGCCTAAATTGGCCACAGAGACTAAAATTAATCAGTCAGTACAGTTGCCAGTTTTCTTCCCAAAGTTTGCTGATAAGGACAGATATATGCTGCATCTTCCTGACATTCAGAGACGACTACGTATTTTATATCTTCACGGAATTAAACAGTTGAGGAAATCTGAGCTGTTTATATCCTTTTCATCTAACTGCTTAGGTCAAGTAGTTTTCAAAGTTACTTTGGCCAAATGGATCACTGAGTGTATTTCACTGATTTATTCTTAAACAGGTTTGGAATTGCCACAACCTCCTAGAGCCCACTCCTAGGAGGTTGAGGCAACCTCATGTGCTTTTTCATCTAGGGTTTCAATTGATATTTGTGCTGCAGCCACTTGGTCAAAGTTTCGTACCTTTGTTATACTTTACAAGTTGGACATTGTCTCCAGAAGAAGGGCTTCCTTTGGTTTGACTGCTCCGGCATATCCTTCCTTGAGGGCCTCCCAAGAGTTGCGTAGCAGGGACTCTGACCCATCAGCGAGGAATAATGAAAAGGACAACATCATATTCAGAAGTTATGTACTTACCATAGCTTGGCATCTGTGTTGTCCATTTTCATTTTTCCTCACCTTCCCTCCCAACCATCCCCTGGCCTTTGTCGGTCCTAGTAGGATCTTTGGATATTTTTTATGGAACACACATGTTCCAGGTTTTAGCCTCAGTCTATTCTGTCTGTCCTGTCTCTCTAATCCAATGGGCAGGGAGGCAGCAAACTCAATCTGAGGAATTAGAGGTAGAATAGAGCATTATGGATAGAGGGAGGAGCTCAAGACTAGGATCAAAGTCTTGAAAATGTGGCTGAATCTGATCCATAACGCATCAGAGTCAGAGAATGAAAAGGACAACACAGATGCCAGGTTATGGTAAGTTCATAACTTCTAATTTCATGGCATGGTCTATGATAACATGGGGTTCATTGGCTTAGGAAGTTTGTTTACAGATCCTAGATCATCCAAGGAAATAGTGTCGAATTGGAGGTGGATAGGATAAATTTAGTAGCTGATCCACTGAGGAGAAAGATACCTTCATACATAGCCCAGCATTTATTAGGAAGAAAGTTATCTTGAGAATCAAAGAACATTAGCGCTCTGTGGTAGAATTTGGAGTAGAGGTAAGGTGTTGTTACTTTGCTTAAAGTGGAAGGGTTCTTTGGCTGCTGGAACTTGGCATTTGATCATTGATATAGAGTACTTGTACAGTTATTACCAAGGTGACTACTTTGCGTATCTAGTAGAACAACAGAGAAGTAATTAGAATGGTTGATTATTTTCCTGATAGAATACTAAACTTTATGTAGGCGTTTAGTGTGTGTGTGTGTGTGTGTGTGTATGTGTGTATATGTGTGTATATATATATATGTGTGTGTGTATATATATATATGTGTATATATATATATATATATATATATATATATATATATATATATATATATATATATATATATATATATAGATATATATAGATATATATATATATATATATAGATATATATATATATATATATATATATATATATATATATATATATAGATATATATAGATATATATATATATAGATATATATAGATATATATATATATATATATATATATATATATATATATATATATATATATATATATATATAGATATATATATATATATATATATAGATAGATAGATAGATATAGAGATAGAGATATAGAGATAGAGATATTTCGATATGATATATATATATATCTATATATATATATATATATATATATATATATAGATATATAGACACACACACACACTTTTTTTTTTTTTTTTTTTTTTTTAAGTCGTGTTGCTTGGATTGTTGTCATTTATTGACTTTTAAGTTGTTCTAGATGCTGACAGAATATGGAAAGATTTTCCATGATGCACTTCCATGGTTATTGTAAGGCATTAAAGAACATGATTTTTCATTGTTGAAAGTCTGTGGGATTGTTGCTATACCTCTTGCAAGTTACACATGATCAGATGTGGATTTACCAGTGTACCAAACTGCACCTCACTTTTTTGGAATTTGAATGTCAGCACTGGACCTCTGTCATTCATTACCAAGTTATAAATTTGTCTGCAGTTACTTCCAGTGAAGTGCGATATGCTTGCTGCTCATCCATTAAAAAGATTTAGTGAAGTTGTTTGACAGTGGAACATGCTTGCTTGTCTTGTTTATTTTATGTGAAGATGAATTTCTAATTTTTTTTTTCAGCATATGTTTGCTATTGAGCAAAGGGATGATGTCATCAAAAGTGCAATAGAGCATGCAGGCAACTTTATAGGCATTACACTTCGGATCCGGAAGGAACCCATAACGTTTGAGCAGTACATTAATCACCGACTAGGAAAGTACAGCAATGATGAATCAATCACCTCACTAGCAGAATTCACAGTGCAGAAAATAGCACCTAGGCACTCGGTAGGTTTTAAAAGCTGCAGTCTTTTCTTTACACCTTGAATCCAGTGAATTATTAATTTGAAGTTGTTTAATGTGATTTGCTGTTTTGCACTCAAGCCTTTCATTTTGTATTCTGAATTTCTTTCCTTAACCGTACAGAGGCCTTTTTGTGATATTTCAGAGGGGGAGCATTTCCTGTAAACTAGGTTTCATCACCTAATTTTCCATTTAACAGGTAATCCAACAGCTGTTTTATAGGTGTATCAGTACAGAACAGTCCTGTGTAGAAGTTCAATAAAGAAGTACTTTTTTCTTAATGACAGAGGTACACACAGACTGACTTTTCAGTATCTACCTACCTACTTTTAAGATTCCAGACTGTTGCACACTGTCTGCAATCTTTTTGTGGTGGTTTCCCTTATTTGGAAGGCTGGCTTTAACCCAAAAATAGAAAATAATTGACCACTTGATATTCACAGCCATGGATGGCTTTCTACTGATCAACTGATATGTTCATCATTCACACTGCCTCAGTGATATAGGAGTTCTGTGCCTGCACAAACACACTGGCAGCTTTCCAAAGCTCAGAATCCCCTCCTCTGACCTCTTGTGATAGGGGATTGCTTGACACCTGTCGCAGAAAGTTAGCTGTTCAGTCTTACAATGATTAGCTGTATGACTCGCACAGTTGAATCTCCTCAGCAGCCTGCACTGGCGAATTACAACTTTCAGACAAAGATGAGGTCGCTTTGGGAACTTCCCTTCCTTTTTATTATATATTTTACATAATTTACTTTACATTTCTTTATTAAAAACGGTGTATTCATTTTTTTTAATATTCTCGTTATTCACTACTGCTGTTAATTTATCTGGGAATTCTGTTTTCCTGTTTCTGTAATACTTTGTGTTTTCGACTTGTACTGGAAAACTGAAGATGTTCTTCATGTTTCACTGTTGCAGTCATCACATTTGGGTTATCTGCTTGCAATAGCTCTCAGTCGGCCTGATTAACAAAGTCTTGGGTCCTGCATCAGTTGCGGTCCCTTCTTCCATGACGTTAGGTCATCAGGGGGTATAAAACATGCAGCCAATGCCATTACATCAGTCTTTCTTGCCGTGTGGTGCCCGAAGCAGAAGCAGTTTGCAAGTGCCGGTTGGCCGACTCCAGTTCTGAAACTGGAAAACGAAAATTTCAGAAGTCTTCAACTAAAGCTAAGTACCCCACTGGGGAAACTTTTTCTTGCTCTAAACCGATGTCAGTAAAAGTAAATAATTGCATTACTTGTGGAAAGCAAATACCTTATAAAGATTTTCATTCATACTGTATTCCTTGCCTAGGCCCTGACCACGACGTACCTCGCTGTCGGTTTTGTGCCTTATTTAAACCGCGAACTGTCCGTCATCGGTATATTTTCGCTTCTAAATATTTTGGTGCTCTGTTCAATTATCCTGATATGTCTTCAGTAAGCAATTCGACTACCGACATTCCGAAAAAATGCAAAGATAAAGACAGAGACAGGCTGCCAAGGTCCAAAGCTGCCGACGGCACTTCTCCTAAGCCAGTCGCCAATTCGCCGGTACTCAGTGAGGCGCTTTCGCAGCACCTGATACCCACTACTTCAGATTCGCAGGCCTCTACTGAGACCCATTCAGAGTCCGGTATGCCGCGAGATGCTTCACCTGTGGATGTCTCTACCTTGGACGGGTCTTGAGCCGCTGTGCAGGCACCGGCTTCTGAGGGTGTATTCAGGCCTACTGACTTGTGTATTAAACCAACGCCATCTTCTTCTTCAAGGCCTAAAACTCGAACCATGCGTAGAAAACTGACGCCCAGACCGCATGGTCAGGCCTGTATGCCTAAAAAACAAATTATAAGAATGGCTGAAGACCTTATTACTTTAATCAGGGGAAGCCAGCCTTCCCCCTCCAAGAGACCTAGGACTGAGTTTGCTTATGATACTTATGACCAGGATTCTGAATTTTCTGTTTCCTCTGATGACCAGGATTTACCTTTATCTACCTATGAGGATTCTGATGCTGAGGACTCTATTCTCTCTGCTTCCCCCCCAGAGGATTTCTCTTTTGGTGAAACCTTGCATACTCTCAGGGAGCATTTTCGTTGGGAAAGTCAGGATTTCTCTGATTCTAAAAAGAGGCTTAGGGATTTCTTATTCCTGCCCCAGCACAGGCCTTTAGCCATACCTCCTGTACTAGTCATTGTTGATGATGCCTTTTCGGTATCTAGCTTGGCCCCAGAGTCTTTACCTCCTGCTCCCAGAAAACCTGATAGATGTTACTGGGTCCCCTGACTCTCACAAGTTCCTTTTTAAAAATCCTACTGTGGATCCTGAGACCATTTCACAGGGACCCAAGGGCATTAAAGCTAGTACTGCCAAAAATCCTACCCCCTCTGATAGAGACTCCAGGGCGCTGGATAGATGGTGTAAGAAGGTATACACTTCTGCAACTTTGGTCATTAGGGCCTTAAACTTCCAGTTTCATATGTTAAAGTATCAGCAGCATGTTATTGGGTTGCTTAAACAGAAAATTGTTGATTCCTGAGTGTGCTGAAAATAAGGATTTACAGGATTTACTGCATTCAGCTGAACAAGTTGGAAAACATCCTTTGCAATGTGGTTTTGATTCACTAGAGGCATCTTGCAGGGCTGCTGTAACTGGGTCTGTACTTAGAAGGCATGCTTGACTTAAGGAGCAATCCTTGCCAGATCATGTTAAAGCAAAATTACTGGATGCTCCCTTAAACCAGGACCGCCTGTTTGGCAACAAGGCAGAAGAAGTTCTTAAAAAGATGGAGGAAAAAGCTAAATCTATGCAAACTGTTAAAGATTTTTTTACAAGTACAGCCTCCAAGGTTTAGTAGGCATTGGCCTTCCAAAAATTGGTCCTTTCCTGCCTCTTCCCAGACCTTCTCAGTCCAAACCCAGATCCAGCAGAGCTTCCAGGCTTCAGTCCCAGGGTACGGACAGGACTAAGCAGTGGGGGGTCTCCACTTCCAAATCTGGGAGTAATAAAACTCCCCCGTATGGTAAACTGTCTCATTGACTTATTTTTAAAACTTCCAAGCACTTCTCAACTGACTGCCCCTTTGTTGGAAAGATTGCTCTTCATGCAAAGAACTGGGAACTCATTACCAAGGACAAATGGGTTTTAAGTGTAGTGTCCCAGGGATACAGATTTCACTTCCACATGTTACCAACACCAAGCGGGTGGCCAGATCTACCCCCAAATCAGTGGGCAGGGGCCCTAAAGCAAGTACTTTCTCTCTTAAGCTTGGGGGCTGTTCACTTGGTACTAGAAGAGGAAAAGGGACGAGGTTTCTACTCGAGACTTTTCCTGGTACCCAGAAAAGACAATTCATGGCGTCCTATCCTCGACCTGTCTACTCTAACACCTTTTTGGTGATTCCAAAATTCAAGATGCTGACTCTTCACCAGTTGCTCCCTATGCTATGCAAAGATGCCTGGTTAGCAACACTAGATTTAAAGGAAGCTTACCTGCACATCCCAATCAGGGAATCTTGCAGAAGATACCTATGCTTCAAAGCAGGCTACACACTATCAGTTCTCTGCATTGCCCTTTGGCTTATCTACTGCACCCAGGGTATTCACAAAGTGCCTAGCTCCAGTCATTGCATTTTGCAGGCAAAGAAATATTCAAATATACCCATACCTGGACGATTGTCTAATTCAGGCAGAAAGCTAGGACATACTTTTGAATTATCTGGCCTTGTACAAAGGGTGCTAACTTGTCTGGGTACACCATAAAAGAAAAGAAATCACACGTGGTACCCTGTCAACAAATTATATTCCTGGGAACCAGCTTGAATACAACTTCCCAGATGGCTTTCCTCACGCCAGAGAACAAATTCATTTGACAACCTACTTCAAACAAGTGGCCACAAAAACCCTGCTATCTGCAAGGCAAATACTACAAGCCTTGTGGTTCATGGCCTCCTGCATTCTTTTAATTACATATGCAAGACTGCATATGAGAAAACTACAATGGTATCTAAAAAGACTATGGTGTCAACATTCTCAGGCTCTAGAAGCAATGATTCCTATCGTACCTTGTCTATGCCTAGAGTTCCTTTGGTGGGCAGAGGCCTGCCACCAAAATAAGTGACTACCATTCACACTACTCCCTGCTGCCCAAACCCTAACAGGCGCATCAGACCATGCATGGTGGGCTCGCCTTGCAGGGAAGTGTGCATTCAGGGCAAATGGAACCCAAGTCAAATTTACCTGCATATCAGTCAAAAAGAAATGTTAGCTGTACAGAATGCTCTGACAGCCTTCAAGGACCACATTCTTCCATGGCAATTAATGGTAAAGACGGACAACATCACTGTTATGTGGTACATAAACAAGCAGGGGGTACTCATTTTTACACCCTGTGCAGATTAGCCATGGCATTGTGGAACACGGATCTGAGCTGCCAAGTGCATCTACAAGCTCAATACCTGCCAGGAAAACTAAATACACTGGCAGACGAACTTAGCAGAAACCTCATGGACCCACACGAGTGGAAACTGGAACCAAGGATTTTCAACTTGTTGACAAGCAAATGGGGGAACCCAGATATAGACCCATTTGCCTCCCCCCAGAACTATAATTTGGAGAAATTTTGCACAAGGACTCCCCACAAACAAGCTTGGAAAGTGGATGCTCTGTCCTTCAGCTGGAAAAACCTATCGGTTTATGCCTTTCCTCTTCTGCCTCTGCTCTCCAAAGTACTACTAAAGATCAAACAAGACAAACCAAGGACAATTCTGATTGCACCAGACTTGCCACACCAACAGTGGGTACCCCCTCTTGCACATTGTGTCACTGTTGCTCCCATGGCACCTGCCTCAGACTCTCCTACCCTATTGTCTCAGCAGGAGAACCGGATTCTGCACCCTCAGCTTTAAACACTGAACCTAGCAGCCTGGCTAATTACCTAATCTCTCCTTTACCATCCCTCAGTAAACCAGTGATGGATATAATTTGAGGCAAGGAGGCCTCGTACTAGAAAATCTTATGCTGAAAATGGAAATGATTCTGTGCCTGGAACCAGTCTCAAGGGATGAGCACAGCAGTCTCCAGTTTACCTCAGATTTTACAATACTTAACTGAGATGCTTCACAAGGGCCTGTCTTTCTCCATCAAAATTCATGCCTCAGCCATTTCAGCTCATTATAACACAGAACATCCCCTCTTCTCTCATCCACTGCTCAAGCAGTTCCTCAGAGGGGCCAAAAATTTACAACCACCCAGGAGAGCTCTAACTCCAGCCTGGGACCTTAACTTTGTATTGGAGAAACTCACTCTTCCTCCTCTCGAGCCAGCTGTTACTGCAGACTTAAAATTTCTTTCTTGGAAAACAGATTTCCTTTTAGCAATCACTTCAGCAAGAAGGGTATCTGAATTACAGGCTCTTATGGCAGTTGAGCTTTTCATCATCTTTCATGCGGACAGGGTGTCCATCAAGACCAATCCCTCCTTCATGCCCAAGGTGGTATCCAGTGTGGCCCTTAATTAGTCCATTTATTTGCCAACCTTCTTTCCTAATCCACAGAACAAAGGGGAACGGGTACTGCACTCCTTAGATGTGCACAGACAACTTGGATTACAGGACTAAACCTCAAAGGAAATCTGAACAACTGCTGTTGGCATTTGCTGCAGGGGCAGAGGGGGAAGGCTATTTCAAAGCAAACCATTTCCAAATGGATAGACCATTGCATTCATTTCTGCTACAATCACCATGGAAAAACCTATACTACAGGGGATCAGACCCCACTCTACCAGGGCTGCATCTGCCTCTACAGCCTTTATCAGAGGCGTCCCTACCAGGGACATCCTAGAAGCTGCTACCTGGAGTTCTGTGCATACTTTCACCAAGCATTATCATCTGCCAATTTCTCTAAATCCAGAGCTGGCTTTGCCACTGCAGTCTTGCAGGGCCTTATAGCTGGTCCTAATTCTATCTAGATTCCTCCTCCCATCCTTAGCTTTGGGATTCTACCCAAATGTGATGACTGCAACAGCGAAACACGAAGAACATAGTACAGTTGTGTACACTTACCATAAATGTAGATGTTCGAGTGTATTCACTGTTGCCGTCCAGGTTACCCTCCCACCAGCCCCCTAACTTCTTCTGGCTATACCTCTACTCTCCTTTACTATGCTTAAAAGTTTTTTGGTGTATTTGCTTTTTTGTTGGAGGTATAACCTTGTATTTGTATATATATAATTACTTCCCATTAGGGGGGCACCTGACATCTGGGGCAAGAAAAACTGATGTAATGGCGTAGGCTGCATGTTTTATACCCCTGATGATCTGACGTCACGGAAGAAGAGACAGCAACTGACGCAGGACCCAAGACTTTAATCAGGCCGACTGAAGGCTACTGCAAGCAGATAACCCAAATGTGATGACTGCAACAGTGAGTACACTCTAGCATCTACGTTTATGGTAAGTGTACACAACTGTACTTTCTGTGGTGTCCGTTAAAACTATGGACTGTCTCATGCATGCAAAGCAGCATGCCAGGAGGCCTATTTCTGCTTTTACCTTCTTCATTTTTAAGCTCTGACAGGAAAATATTGTGTTTCACTTTTTTCTTCATTTTTATGATATATACTTAAAATTTAACACCGCTACTGCTGTTTTCACTGTTAAATTTTGATTTTTACTGCAAGTTACATTATTTGCGTTGCTTGTGGAGTTTTTTTTTTTTTAATTTGTGACAAGGGGATCTCTGAGTAAATACTTTGTTTAAAATGTTTCCATATGATTTAAGGGTTTATATTTGATTTTTGTCATTATTTGGATGAGTGAATTTTATTTGGTATTGTGACTCTGTGCTGATAACTACATTGCTTAGATTGTAGAATCAAACTCCAAGTTAGAATTAAAAAGTCAACATTTTCACCCTATCTTTGTTTTTTGAGCTATTTTAGCACCTCAGACTCGTGTTGAGTGCTTCTTATAGAATTTTAATGTTTTCTGCAAACTGGCTGCCAGTGGAGCTTGACAAATCAACATGATTTTGTTTTTCTTCTAACCTGTTTTCCAAAATCCATTTCAAGTCTATTTTATATGTGTCGTGTTGGACATAAAGTAGTGCATTTCCCTGCTATTTACGTATAATGAAATTAATGTTAGTCACTGTCATCTTTTATGCAGTCTGTAATAGTACTACTGCTTTTATTTCTTGAATGGCCTCGTTTGTCTGTCAGAGGGCTTGTTTTACATTATACTAAGGTGTTATACAGCTGAAACCTAAAAAAGTAGCTAAATTGCAAGCCTTTGTTCAGAATATCTTTTTGTAGTCCAAGATGACGTGAGAACCCCACCACCCAAACACACACTGTTTGGTAAATGTTTTCATACTTTACAAGTAAAACAATTTTCTAACTTTTCTCTAAACGTGTCAGACTTTTTTGATACTACATTTGTCATTTTAAAATGTAAAAGAGTATAAATAAACATTTAAAGCTTAGCATTCAGTACTGTAATGCTCCTCGTGTAAATTTGTCAGAAGGGCTGACAGCTGCCTTTGAACTACTGACTAAATCTCATTGTTCTGTTTTGCTTTGAAAGATATGGCAGCAATTGAAGGAGCTGTGAATCATTAAGTTATCTTCCTCTCTGCAATAAAGACAATGGAAAACAGTCTCACACCTCTGCCTTTTTTTACACTAGCTGCTGTGCTCCTGACTTCAGCAGGATTAATCAACCATATACGATTGTCAGCAGTACCTGGCTGTCTGTGGTATGTCATGCAGGCACGAACAAATTCCTCTGTAAATTGTGAGAAGTTAACCTTAAAGTGAAAGTTTTATAAAGTACAAGCAGGTTTCTGTTACTTACACAATAATGGAACTATATTGTAGGAAGAAAAATAACCTACGAGTTAAGTTAAATTGTTGGTGGAATTTTCCTTTGACAAAATTTAAACCGTTTCTGCTATTTTATTCAGTTTAGCCCTGTTGCTGCGTGGGATTATGGTTTATATGTTGTATTATTTCTGCCCTTAATAGTCAGTGTATTATTCTGGCTGATGTTTTTCCCCTGACTTGATGGATTCTGATATGCCTGCAGCCCCCCCCCCCCCATCAAATCCATCCAGTTGCACCTTAAAAAAAAAAAAAAACTCAGCGAAAATGTTCCTCAGCCTACTGTTTCTGCTGTCTCCTGTTGCATTAAGCAGGCCTTCAAACCACTTATCGTTTTCCTTGTTACCCTCCAGTATATGTCTGCAGCCTTCTGTAGTACAAGGGGTCAGAAACCTCCTCCAGGGCTGTTTCGGTACCTGGTTTAGTTACAGGAGAACCAAACAGTTTTGGTGCAGGAGAGGTCCTTGCTAAGAGACCCCTTTGTCATCTGTATCTAGATTTTTTGTCCTGTGGTCTAGTTCGTAGTAAAAAAAAAAAAAAAAAAAAAAAAAAAAAACTTTCCCACACAACCATCATGTTATTACCATGAATAGGGCTGATTTGTTTTTGTTTTAGCCAAGTGTTTTACATTCAACTAATCCTGGAGACTGTGCTTGTTGGTCTCTCCTGCCTAGAGATCAGTCTGTAGATGCAGATTTGATGAGGACTCTAATGCAAACAGTATTTAACTCACTAAGTCAGTCCATTCTAATTCTTCAAAAGGTGAACAGGTTGAAAAACCCAAACAAGTGTTAACCTTTCCACAGATACTAAAAGGAGCACAACGTTGCGGGTCCACAGAAAAGGTTTATTAACACAAAAACCACAGGTTAAGCGCTTTCAGCAAATAGTATAACTTCCTCAGAACAAGTAATTGTAAAGACATTCAAACGTAAATAACAACCAGTTTAAATTCATTGGTTCAAAATTAACCAATACTATGCAATAAATACCACTTCTCATGAATACTCAAGCACTAATATGAATAATTAATTAATTCAAAAAGAAGTTTCATCTCCAAAAGATACAGAACAAATAACTATATATACGTATATATACCTTACCTAATGGTGGATAAAAAGTAAAAAAGTATGCATGTTTAAAAAAAATATATACTAAAACTGAAATGTATATTAAAATATATAATACTTATTCAATGCTTAATAAACCACACAAGTTAAACTGATTCAGCCTTCTCTCTCAATATAGGCATTATAGAAATGTACTCGTTTATACCTGGTGGGTGGTCAGCAGCTAATCTAAATTGCCACATCAACTCTCTCTTTATTTAGTATATTCTGCCAGTCACCCCCCCCCCCCCTCACATCCACTGTAACAAAATCAAGTATACCAAACTTAAAACATTTGAAGTTCTTACACAAAATACTATGTTTGTATAGTGCATTGGTGTTTTTTTTATTCTTAATATCGTAGAGGTGCTCGTATATCCTATTTTTCAGCATCCTCTCTGTCTTTCCAATATAAAAAGACGGACAGATGCTGCATTTAGCAATATATACTAATTTGCTTGAGCAACAGTTTCTATTTTTTAAAAAAAATGTAACTTCTATTTTGATTCTCTATAGTCATGTTGGTGTCCAGCAATATATACGAGCAATAGTGGCATCTCCCACAAGGCTTACTACCACCTAAATTCCCCTGCTTATTATTTAAAATTCTATTTATTTCTACCAGGGATTTAATATTACCACCTACCTTGGTAGAAAATATAGGTTTATCACCAAAAATACGAATTATTTCAGGGTTGGTTCTAAAAATATTCCAATTTTTTACCAAGGTTCCTTTGACCTGAGAATATAGGGGACTGAACTGAACTACACATGCTTGTTGGAAATTGATGGTATTCTGGGCAGTCTCTTTCTTAACTGTGGTGCCACAATTATCTTCATTGACACCCAGTAAGGGTTTGTAAATGGTTCCCCATTTACCACCAACCTCTTCAAGTATTGGATCAATAAAGTGGCCCGGATAACCTCTCTCAAGAAACATAGCCCTTAGATTCTTAAACTCTAGTATCACATCATCCTTCATGGTGGTCATCCTGGCTATTCTGACAGCCTGGCCCTTTACAATACTTCTTTTTTGGTGAACAGGGTGGTGACTAGTATAATGTAAATATGCATTGCAAAAGGTGTTTTTTCGGTAGATTTTGGAATGAAAACTATTTTGCTTTTTAAAAATCTTGACATCAAGGAAGTTAATTTCCTGCTGATGACACCGAAAGGTGAACTTCAAATAATTTGTAGTCTGATTTATATATTCCACAAATCGTGGAATTTCCTCTGCACTTCCCTTCCGTACAATAAAAATATCATCCAAAAATCTGCCGTAATATGCAATGCATGAAGAAAATTTTGTATTACATTGAAAAATGTACTTTTGTTCCCATCCCAAAAGAACCAGGTTGGCATATAAGGGGGCGCAGGCAGCACCCATAGCAACACCTTTGATCTTTGAGTTGTTTAAAATATTCACCCCCAAAAAATATATAATTGTTCTCCAGAATCAAGCTCATTAGCTCACTTAAAAGTAATACTTCATCAAATTTTAGGGATAAATAAGTAAAGAGAACTTCTTCAAAAAAACTTAAACCTTCCAATTTCGGAATACAAGAAAAAAGATCTTGTACATCAATAGTAAGAAACCAACAACTAACTGACCACAAATCCTGCTTTATTTGACCTAAGAAGTCCCAAGAATCTTTTAATAAATGTGAAAATTTATTAATAATATGTTTTAATTTTTTATCCACATAAACCACTAGGTTATGGGTCTTAGAACCTGCGGCTGCAACTATGGGTCTGAAGGGTGGCTTCTTTAAATTTTTATGTACCTTAGGTATTCTGAAAATCGTAGGAATTTTTGGATATTTATTGAATAAAAAATTGTATTCATCCTTAGAAATTCTCTGATCCAGCAAGTATTCATATAAATAGCTATCCAACCTACGATAAGAAATGTTGATTTCATTTTTAGAACATGGGGAATAACTGTCCTCTTGAAATAATATATGTTGCATATCATTGTTGTAATCGTCTGTGCTGTAGATGACCACCCCTCCCCCTTTATCGGGTGTCATAATTCTTACACCCTTGTTCTGCCTTATATTCTCCAAAAGATTTTTTTCGTTAAAATTTAAATTATTGAACACCTTCTTTTTTTCTCTCCAAATCTTATATAAATCTTCTTTAACTAGTTTTTCATATGCCACAATTAAGGGGTGCAAGGATGGATTAAACATACTACTTCTCTTGAAAATGTCATTGGATCCACCTTTGCTCAATTTGTCTGAAAAAATGAGATTCAGATTTAACTTGTTGTAAATCAACCATTACCGAAGCTATATCAGGTACATGAGTAGGAACAAATTTGAACCCCTTAGAAAATAGGGAAAATAGTTCTTTAGTAATGGGAAAATTGGAATAATTATATATGTTAAAACCATGTAGACTATATTTTATATTATCAAAACATTGTATCTGTACTACATCGTCTACCATTTGTTGTAATTGTAGTTCTGCTTCACTACCTTGCTGTAGGTCTTGTTCATCCCTTGTCTGCGTTTGGCTATTCTTTCTGAGCGTCGGGGAATTTGAAAATCCTGAGTATCGACAAAATATTCAGTCTCAATTTCACCAGGATTACCTTCATACATTTCAACATTCAGATTAGAGGTAGATTTTAATCTGTCCTCTATTCCACTAGTCCCATATTCCTGCTCTTGTTCCATATAAAAAAACAACTTGTCAGTAGGATACACCTTATGCAATTTATACTGCTTACTGTCCCTTTCCATTTTTATGACTTTTTTCTTAAAAATATTATTACATTTTTGATCTACCCTATTGATAATTTTATGGTACAAATTTTCATATTGTAAAAATAGTAAATCGGTATTAATTTTTTCATTTAAAGTGTTCACTTCCTCCCTTAATACCCTAACCATTGCCTCATAAATGGCCACAGTTTTAGTTAATAACTCCAAACCCCACTTATCAAACATTTCAGAAAAACTCTTAACAATCCCATCATCATAATAGATACCATACGGGAATTTAAAAACTCTCAACCCTTGTGGCACTAGCTGCTGCTTAATACACTCGTTTAAATAAATTTCCATTTCACACAGTTTAAATTTAAACAGTTTCTTTTCAAAGGCATACATCATTTCCCTTAAGGATGCATAATCAAACTGTTAGTTGAGCCAGCATCTTGAAAAGAAAAATGTCTCTGCAATAACTTGCCAAAACTGTCAGTAGTATTTTTAACATGTCCATTGTCCTTACAAATATGCGTTTCTCCCATTTGACTATTATTAGTATGAAATCTTCCTTCACCAAATTTGTTGTTGTTGTTAGTAGAACGATTTAAAATGAACCTGCTATTGTCTTTACAGGTACATTTTTCACACATTGTGTTTATCCAAACCACCCATTCGAGAAGGAGGTTGGTTAGAGTTACTAAAGTCATAAAGAGCACTGTTTTTGTCAAGCAAAAGATTGGAAACAGTACCTGTATTAGAAACTAAAGTAGGACTCTCCTGACGCCGTGTCGTTTGGCCGCTATACGTCTCCACAAGAATCTGCTCTATCTCTGCATTAAATTGCACAACACAATTACTTTTGAAAGGGCATTTATCCTGAAAAACACCCTGTTCATCTTCCAGGTGTATAGTTTTACTAGGGTGGGATGCCAAACACGCTTGTCCACCTCCATGAATTTGCGCCATTGTAATGACATCACACGCTCTCTTAAAGTGGCTGTGTCCAGCACAATTCTCTTGAATACTAGAATTACCATTGCTATTGCTGGTACCATCGCCCCTTTTAAAAGCATCAGGAGTGGAAGGAGAAAGACAGCCAGAATCCTTCTTACTTTGCAAAAATAGTTCAATTAATTTAGTCAGCTCTCCCTTAAGGTCAGCCACTTCCTTCTTCAAGGCTAAAATCTCCGGCTGCCCAGAATCCATAATAGGGGAGAGACCAAATAACCAAAAGGAGCACAACGTTGCGGGTCCACAGAAAAGGTTTATTAACACAAAAACCACAGGACCCGCAACGTTGTGCTCCTTTTGGTTATTTGGTTTATTTTGAGTGCATTGGGCACCATTTGTTTGGTTTTGTCGTTATCTGGTGGTTGTTGCAATGGGGTCCCCAGATTCGTTTAGTCTCTCCCCTATTATGGATTCTGGGCAGCCGGAGATTTTAGCCTTGAAGAAGGAAGTTGCTGACCTTAAGGGAGAGCTGACTAAATTAATTGAACTATTTTCGCAAAGTAAGAAGGATTCTGGCTGTCTTTCTCCTTCCACTCCTGATGCTTTTAAAAGGGGGGATGGTACCAGCAATAGCAATGGTAATTCTTGTATTCAAGGGAATTGTGCTGGACACAGCCACTTTGAGAGCATGTGATGTCATTACAACGGCGCAAATTCATGATGGAGATGGACGAGCGTGTTTGGCACCTCAACCCTAGTAAAACTATACACCTGGAAGATGAACAGGGTGTTTTTCAGGATAAACGCCCTTTCAAAAGTAATTGTGTTGTGCAATTTAATGCAGAGATCGAGCCGATTCTTGTGGAGACTTCTAGCGGCCAAACGACACGGCGTCAGGAGAGTCCTACTTTAGTTTCTAATACAGGTACTGTTTCCAATCTTTTGTTTGACAAAAACAGTGCTCTTTATGACTTTAGTAACTCTAACCAACCTTCTTTTCGAATGGGTGGTTTGGATAAACACAATTCGTGTGAAAAATGTACCTGTAAAGACAACAGCAGGTTCATTTTAAATCGTTCTACTAACAACAACAAATTTGGTGAAGGAAGATTTAGGTTCATAGGTTCATAGGTTCATACTAGGCTATCTGCCCAAGGGCATTTATAAGCCTAGCCCATAGTTATGTGGCTTTCGCCACCCCTTTAGTTTGAATAAAAACTATGCCTATCATTTTGCTGTGCCTCTGTCAAGCAGTGACACTGAAGTAATCCCTGGGGTATATCTGCAATCTCCCATCCATTGGTCAAGATTCCTCTTGAACAAGGCCAGAGAGGTGCTCTGCCTCACATGTACCGGGATTTTGTTCCACAGCATAGGGAGTCTCTGGGTGATGAATCTGTCCCTCCAGCACGTTCTATTTATAACCGTGTCAAGGTTTAAGTCTCCCGCCTTGTGGTTCTGAGGGATCTAGATTTTTTGAGGTGAAGCATATTCATCAAATCTGGGTTTGACATGGCCTTATATGTCAGGCACAGGTCACCTCTGAGCAAGCGGTATGAGACTGAATAGAGCTGGAGTTCTTTCAGTCGGGCAGCATAAGACATATTTTTGAAACCCTTTATCCTTTTGGTGAGGAACTTTTGGGGCCTTTCAAGCTGCAGCAGGTGTCTGGTCAGATACATTCCGAACGGGGCATTGTACTCAATCATAGGTCTAATGAGTGATGAGTACAGGGGGACGATGACCTCCCTTGATCTAGATGTGAATCCCTTCATGATCAGGTGGGCGATATAGAAGGTTTTCCTAACTACTTTAGCAACATGAGTGTCAAGCGAAGGCTACTGTCAACCTGGGTCCCCAGATCCCTGATGACTTTTCTGTGCTCAGTGGATTGCCATCTATATGGTAGCTAGGGGTAACCTTGTTTTTCCCGAAGGGTATGACTATGCATATTTTGGCATTTAACTTCAGGCCATGGCTCTGGCACCAGTTATCCGTTTCTGTGAGGCCCTTCTGGAGGATATCTGTGTCAGATGTGTTTTCGACTATGGCACCCAGTTTGCAGTCATCTGCAAACTTTGTCAGCCATAACCCTCCTGTGTTTGCTTGTACTTCAGAAAAGTAGATGCCGAACAAGAGTGGACCCAGGACTGAGCCCTGTGGGACACCACTTGTGACAGGCTTTGAGTCTGACATGGCTCCAGCAACTCTGACCCTGTGGGTTCTGTCACTTAGCCAGTTTGCAACCCATCTTGTGATGTATGGGTTTACATTCAAGCTGATGAGTTTTTCGATGATACCCGAGTGGGGTATTGTGTCAAGGCCTTTGCCAGGTCGAGGTAGGCTGTATGGATTGCCTTTCCTCATCAATGGCCTTGGTGACTGTCTCGAAAAAGTCAACCAAGTTTAAGAGGCAGGATCTGCCTTTGACAAAACCAAACTGGGTTGGATCCAAAGTCTGCAAGTTCCCTATGTCTTTATTTATGAGTTCCATTATGATCCTCTCCATGGCTTTGCAGATAAGGCTTGTCAAACTAATGGGGCGGTAATTTCCAGGGTCTGTGGAGGCACCGCCCTTATGAAGTGGGACCACAGTCGCCGTGCGCCACTCCTTGGGTACGTATCCTGAGGTGAGGCTAAGATTAAACAGCTGTCCTAACTGTGGGTTTAATTCCTCGTTGAGTTCGTGAAGCACACAGCCGGGGACACCATCCGGTCCCATGGATGCTGTGTTTTTTGCCTTAGTGAGGGCAGTTCTCACCTGGGCGTTGGAGATGTTTGGGGGGGGCGACAATGCTCTGGAATAGATATCTCTCCTTTTGGGGAGGGGAGAAGTTTGCACTGAACCTGTCAGCCAGTATGTTGGCAATGTGTGTAGGTTCAGTAATTTTCACATCATTTTGAACTAATTCTGAGCATATCTGGGAGTTTCCTCCTAGGTTTCTAACATAGCTAAAGAAGGCCTTATGATTCTCTTTAGAGTCCTTGGCGATTTTTCTCTCAAAATTTGCCTTGGATGATTTTATGAGAGCTCTTAGTTTTTACTTATAATGATCAAAGGTGTCTTGCCTTTCAAGGATTTTGCTCTATCTTGTAGTAGCTTCCTCCTTTTGTTGTAGAGCTTGTTTATGGCTGGGGTCCACCAGACTGGACGCTTGCCTTTGGTACAGAGAGTCTTAGTTTTGTTTGGGATTGCCTGATCCATGCAGTCCTGTAGGTGCTGGTAGAAGGCATTTGTAAGTGATTCAGCGGTTTGAGTAATGTTTACCACTGGCTCAGGGGCCTTAAAGGAGACCACACTAGTTTTTAGAAGTGTGAAATCGGCTTTTGAGAAGTTTTTCACTGTGGTCTTTTTTGTTACAGGTGGGGGCGGGATGAGGACCTCCAGCGAGATTAGTTTATGATCTGATCTCACCAGTGAGGGGTATACTTCCGGTGTTGAACATTTTGATCCCATGTTCGTGATGATGAGATCAAGTATGTTTTCTCCTCTTGTGGGGATGGTGACTAGTTGTTCCATGGCATTTGAGTTTATGAACTCCAGGAATCTTTGGGTTAGAGTGTTCGGGCTTGAGTAGTGTTCCCAGTCTATATTAGGGTAGTTGAAGTCACCTAGTATGATGGTGTTTGGAGATACATTTATCCCTCCAATGTTTTCAGGAAGGCCATGTGAGGTTCCTGAGTTTGAGAGGGTGGCCTGTAACATGCTACAAATTGCAGAGCAGTCTTGCCTATGGTTAATTGCACCTGGATGGTCTCCGATGCATCGTGCGTTGCCACCAACCTTGAGGTGTGGGTGTCCTTTATGAATATGGACACCCCTCCTTTCTTGGTGTTGTCTGGATTTTGGGGCGGAACGCATGATATGAGGTGAAACCTGTTAGTGCTGGGGTGCTCTCAGGAGTCTTGAACCAGGTTTCTGTCACAGCACAGACATCGATGTTCTCCATATTGAGAAGGGCCTCGAGTGTGTGCATCTTGAGATTGAGACTTCTGGCATTGAGCAGCATTACCCTTAGTTTTTTCCTTTTGGTGTTCTAGGGTGGTAGGTTTAGAATTTGAGCCTTGCCTAAAAAGGCACTATGGGGTGGCAAGAGCCTTTGCCAATATCCGGAAGCCCAGGGTGACAGGTGCAAGCCGCCCCTTGAAGCAGCGTGGCTTGTCCAGCATGTCATCCCAGGCAGACAGACATTGGATCCCCTTTGAATGACACCAGAATTTAAGCCAATTATTAAAGCTGATCATCTTATCACTGTATTGTGGCATCATTCTAGGTGAAGGTAGGATACTGCTCAAGGTCAGGGTCATACCTGCCTGGGCTACATAATCAGAGAGCTCCTCTATGTCCCTTTTCATGTAGTCCAAGGAGGTACGTCTCAGGTCGTTGACACCAGCGTGGACAATGACTGAGTCGTACTTGTACCTGCTGTTGAGAGACCTGAGTGCTTGCGTTATGTGGCGGATTCTAGCGCCCGACAGGCAGCTTACTGTGACCTTCTCTTCATTCATTTGGTGAGCGGGACGTCAGTGTGTCTGACTATGGAATCACCAATGACAAGTGTGTCTGGCATTTTGTTTGGCCTTAAGGGCTGTGACTGTTTGACACTCTGACTGTGTGGTCTATGTGTTGCATGTGTTGGGTCGTGAGGTGGTAGTTGTTTGGGTGTCTGCTTTGGTGGCCTCTGCTGTTTTGGTAAATTTTTGATCAGAGCCTCCGAGTATGTCTTTGTGTGAGTATGTGTATGATTTGAAGTTGTGATGGTACCATGTGTGACTGGGTATGTATTGTGTGTGGTTACCTTCTCCTCCTGTCTGGTCTTGCCAGTCCTATGTTGAGAGAGCTCAGCCTCCAGTTTGGCCGTATAGTTGCATCTCTCGCATGTATTTGTGTTTTGTGGGAGAAGGAGAGGATTGTCTGTGTACATGAGGCAATTGTAACATTGCCTCAATATTCCCAGGTTCACCAGTTGAGCTGGAGAGGACACTAGCAACTGATCCCGACATACTAGAAGTAGTAGATAAAGAGACTTTCAAAGGACTCCGGGGGAAGTGGGTTTTAGGCTGGTGGGGTACTATCTATAATAAGAGTGCTTTATCAAGGTGCAAGTACTGTAGGAGTAAGTGCTAGGCTTTACAGATAGAGAATAGTCTACTTGGGAATCAAGTAGAGATGAACTTTTCAGTTATAGGATATGCTGGTTAGATCAGCAGTACAGCTCGAGGAAGGTAGTTCTAAGGAAAATTGGAAGAGTGGAATTTAGATGGCCCAAATAGTTTAACCTTGTTTAACCACCGCTGCTCTTGTGTGCAACAGTGGTAACTCAGCTAAATCAGGCTTACGCGTTTTAGCGTGTTTTATAGCAGGCGGCTGAAGGGAGCTAGGAATTGGCCCAAAACGACCAATGGACTACTAGTTTCTGGCTGAAACTTCACCAAATCGGACAAAAAGGCCACTCAGTGCTTCCCACTCCCACTGGTAAGCAAAGAAACTTCCCTCCTTCCTAATAAGGCAATGGATCAGTAACAGGAACTAAAAACAAAGCCCAGAGATCAGCAACTCTGAAACTGGACTACTCTAGTTCAGTAAGGCGGGAAAACAAGAGATTTTTTTTTTTGTTTGTTTTTTTTACAGAGACAAGAAAAAAAAACAGACAGTAAATGCTATAAATGCTGTAAATCGGCTAGCGCACTTTAGTGTGTAGCCTACTGAAACAATTTGCAACAATTAGTAACTTAAAGTGCAATAAACATTTCATACTAATAATAGTCAAATGGGAGAAACACATATTTGTAAGGACAATGGACATGTTAAAAATACTACTGACAGTTTTGGCAAGTTATTGCAGAGACATTTTTCTTTTCAAGATGCTGGCTCTAAACTTTGTAACACAGTTTAGTTTCAGTTAATAGAATTACTGAACAGTTTGATTATGCATCCTTAAGGGAAATGATATATGTCTTTGAAAAGAAACTGTTTAAATTTAAACTGTGTGAAATGGAAATTTGTTATTTAAACGAGTGTATTAAGCAGCAGCTAGTGCCACAAGGGTTGAGAGTTTTTACATTCCCGTATGGTATCTATTATGATGATGGGATTGTTAAGAGTTTTTCTGAAATGTTTTATAAGTGGGGTTTGGAGTTAACTAAAACTGTGGCCATTTATGAGGCAATGGTTAGGGTATTAAGGGAGGAAGTGAACACTTTAAATGAAAAAATTAATACTGATTTACTATTTTTACAATATGAAAATTTGTACCATAAAATTATCAGTAGGGTAGATCAAAAATGTAATAATATTTTTAAGAAAAAAGTCACAAAAATGGAAAGGGACAGTAAGCAGTATAAATTGCATAAGGTGTATCCTACTGACAAGTTGTTTTTTTATATGGAACAAGAGCAGGAATATGGGACTAGTGGAATAGAGGACAGATTAAAATCTACCTCTAATCTGAATGTTGAAATGTATGAAGGTAATCTTGGTGAAATTGAGTCTGAATATTTTGTCGATACTCAGGATTTTCAAATTTCCCGACGCTCAGAAAGAATAGCCAAACGCAGACAAGGGATGAACAAGACCTACAGCAGGGTAGTGAAGCAGAACTACAATTACAACAAATGGTAGACGATGTAGTACAGGTACAATGTTTTGATAATATAAAATATAGTCTACATGGTTTTAACATATATAATTATTCCAATTTTCCCATTACTAAAGAACTATTTTCCCTATTTTCTAAGGGGTTCAAATTTGTTCCTACTCATGTACCTGATATAGCTTCGGTAATGGTTGATTTACAACTATATTTAAGGAAGTTAAATCTGAATCTCATTTTTTCAGACAAATTGGCAAAGGTGGATCCAATGACATTTTCAAAGAGAGTAGTCACGCTTAATCCACCCTTTGCACCCCTTAAATTGTGGCATATGAAAAAATAGTTAAAGAAGATTTATATAAGATTTGGGGAGAAAAAAAGAAGGTGTTAAATCATTTAAATTTTGACGAAAAAAATCTTTTGGAGAATATAAGGCAGAACAAGGGTGTAAGAATTATGACACCTGATAAAGGGGGAGGGGTGGTCATCTACAGCACAGAAGATTACAACAATGATATGCAACATATATTATTTCAAGAGGACAGTTATTCCCCATGTTCTAAAAATGAAATCAACATTTCTTATCGTAGGTTGGATAGCTATTTATGTGAATACTTGTTGGATCAGAGAATTTCTAAGGATGAATACAATTTTTTATTCAATAAATATCCAAAAATTCCTACGATTTTCAGAATACCTAAGGTACATAAAAATTTAAAGAAGCCACCCTTCAGACCAATAGTTGCAGCCGCAGGTTCTAAGACCCATAACCTAGCGGTTTATGTGGATAAAAAATTAAAACATATTAATAAATTTTCACATTTATTAAAAGATTCTTGGGACTTCTTAGGTCAAATAAAGCAGGATTTGTGGTCAGTTGGTTGTTGGTTTCTTACTATTGATGGACAAGATCTTTTTTCTTGTATTCCGAAATTGGAAGGTTTAAGTTTTTTTGAAGAAGTTTTCTTTACTTATTCATCCCTAAAATTTGATGAAGTATTACTTTTAAGTGAGCTAATGAGCTTGATTCTGGAGAACAATTATATATTTTTTGGGGGTGAATATTTTAAACAACTCAAAGGTGTTGCTATGGGTGCTGCCTGTGCCCCCTTATATGCCAACCTGGTTCTTTTGGGATGGGAGCAAAAGTACATTTTTCAATGTAATACAAAATTTTCTTCATGCATTGCATATTATGGTAGATTTTTGGATGATATTTTTATTGTATGGAAGGGAAGTGCAGAGGAAATTCCACAATTTGTGGAATATATAAATCAGACTACAAATTATTTGAAGTTCACCTTTCAGTGTCATCAGCAGGAAATTAACTTCCTCGATGTCAAGATTTGTAAAAAGCAAAATAGTTTTCATTCCAAAATCTACCGAAAAAACACCTTTTGCAATGCATATTTACATTATATACTAGTCACCACCCTGTTCACCAAAAAAGAAGTATTGTAAAGGGCCAGGCTGTCAGAATAGCCAGGATGACCACCATGAAGGATGATGTGATACTAGAGTTTAAGAATCTAAGGGCTATGTTTCTTGAGAGAGGTTATCCGGACTACTTTATTGATCCAGTACTTGAAGAGGTTGGGTGGTAAATGGGGAACCATTTACAAACCCTTACTGGGTGCCAATTAAGATAATTTTGGCACCACAGTTAAGAAAGAGACTGCCCAGAATACCATCAATTTCCAACACGCATGTGTAGTTCAGTTCAGTCCCCTATATTCTCAGGTCAAAGGAACCTTAGTAAAAAATTGGAATATTTTTAGAACCAACCCTGAAATAATTCGTATTTTTGGTGATAAACCTATATTTTCTACCAAGGTAGGTGGTAATATTAAATCCCTGGTAGAAATAAATAGAATTTTAAATAATAAGCAGGGGAATTTAGGTGGTAGTAAGCCTTGTGGGAGATGCCACTATTGCTCGTATATATTGCTGGACACCAACATGACTATAGAGAATCAAAATAGAAGTTACATTTTTTTAAAAAACGGAAACTGTTGCTCAAGCAAATTAGTATATATTGCTAAATGCAGCACCTGTCTGTCTTTTTATATTGGAAAGACAGAGAGGATGCTGAAAAATAGGATATACGAGCACCTCTACGATATTAAGAATAAAAAAACCACCAATGCACTATACAAACATAGTATTTTGTGTAAGAACTTCAAATGTTTTAAGTTTGGTATACTTGATTTTGTTATAGTGGATGTGAAGGGGGTGACTGGCAGAATATACTAAATAAAAAAAGAGTTGATATGGCAATTTAGATTAGCTGCTGACCACCCACCAGGTATAAACGAGTACGTTTCTATAATGCCTATATTGAGAGAGAAGGCTGAATCAGTTTAACTTGTGTGGTTTATTAAGCATTGAATAAGTATTATATATTTTAATATACATTTCAATTTTAGTATATATTTTTTTAAACATGCATACTTTTTTACTTTTTATCCACCATTAGGTAAGGTATATATACGTATATATAGTTATTTGTTCTGTATCTTTTGGAGATGAGACTTCTTTTTGAATTCATTAATTATTCATATTAGTGCTTGAGTATTCATGAGAAGTGGTATTTATTGCATAGTATTGGTTAATTTTGAACCAATAAATTTAAACTGGTTGTTTAAGTTTGAATGTCTTTACAATTACTTGTTCTGAGGAAGTCATACTATTTGATGAAAGCGCTTAACCTGTGGTTTTTGTGTTGTTAAACCTTTTCTGTGGACCCGCAACGTTGTGCTCCTTTTGGTTATTTGGTTTATTTTGAGTGCATTGGGCACCATTTGTTTGGTTTCCACAGATACTAGATAGACTGGACCTACGCCAGAGACTGGCAGAGTTTATGATCTTATTGAGTGTGAAATTTCAAATGTTTTGGCTGCCATTCCTCTGTTATTGGCCTTAGGTGATGCCAGTACAACAACATGTGAAACTCCTTTGGTTAGAGTACCAGTTCTTAAAAAGGTTATATGGCGATACAAGGTGTACTGTGATCTTTCACCTCTTTTGTTCCTTTGTCATCTGACCCAGATGCAGTTTCTCCAGCTGCCATCTCTACAGTAAGAGAGCCTTCTCTACTTCTTACTTTACTTTGTTGGATAAAATTTGGCAAGTGGTTATCTCAGGAAAAGTCGCCTTGTTTAGTAGTTTAGTCTTTAGAATTTTAAATTATCGGGGCTTCATGTGGAAATTTATTTTGCAGTATATTAACATTTTAGATGACTTTTCTGTTTAGTAGGCAAAATGCAGCTGCATTAATATGACTATGATTGTTTCTTATGTGACTCTGGTTTCTAAACATGTTTTGAGGAGAGTCTTGGAAGAAGATCCAGCCATAAATTTTAGAAATGCAGTCACTTTTGTTGTGTTGAGAAGTTGTGGTTGGTTACATAACTAGAATTTTTCTGAGTATTTAAAAAATGAGATTTTTAAATGCTTGTTCAACTTCTGAATTTGTGTTCCTTCTCTTACACTGATTCTCAAACAATGGGATGATGGAGGTAAATTAATGCATGGGTATCTAGAATATCTTTTACCCAGGTTGTCCCCTAACTAGGTGTCCAACTTCAAAAGGCAGAGCAAATAAAAATCCCAGCCTAACAAGAATCAAGGTGCCAACAGAATAATGCTTCCAAATCCAATAAAAGGTACGTTTATCATATTAATCACTCCTGCAGTGGCCTTAGCTGTATGGGTTATATCCTGCTTAGGGATACAACAGCCATCCTCCTTCCAAAGTTTCAGTGCACCTTCCACAAGCCCAAACTTGTCAGGCAACTCAGTGGATCTCACTAAAAGTTGAGTTTGAGCACCAAACCCTCCGGAGCTTTACTGCTGCTGAAGAGTATGCTCCTCTGAGGCTTTCGAAGATCAATGGTCGGCTTGGCCAGTTCCTTTGCTGGGCTGACAAATTCCCTATGTACTTCCATTTAATAATTTTCTTAATGCTTTCCTCTTCAGGAAAGTTACTGTAAAGCTATGAGTTTGTTTTAAGACTGCCATGAGACTGTACCATACTTTTAAACAAGAAACGCTCTTTTTTTTTTCTTGTCAGTTTAAAAGTTCAACTGAAAACAGTTTTTTTTTCTGGAGAAATTGTTTATTTTACTTTGTGCTGCTGGCAGTGTTTTAAAGTACTTTTTACTGTGTTTATCTGGGAGAAAGTTGACTTTTTTTGTTTTTTTACCGCCATTTGCTGCTTGTTTTCCCTGGGAAAGAGCCAGCATTTTCGGTTTGACCATTGAACGAACTGTCGGTCCCTTGGTCTGTCTACCTTCCAGCCAAACAAGAAAAAGTTAAGCAAGACAACTTTTGTCACCACAACAAGCTAGCAATTTTCCTCAGCCACAGGTGAGTGCATTGCTGCGATCATTTGTTGTACCTCAGACCACTCATCGTTTAATAACCAAATCCCTCTGGTGTAACACCTGTAGCCAGTACGAACTGAGGGTTAGCCACGTCCTCTTCAGCTGTTGAGTTCCCCTCGGTGGGCAAAGGGATAGCCACTCTTTTTGTTTTTTTTTCTTTTTTCTGGGATAGCCACTCTTAAAACTTGTACTGAATTATCACTTAATTGTATATTTGTCTTATGTAAACAAAAACAGTGTTAACTTGTTAACAGTTACAAACATAATACATCACATTCACTCTTGTTTAGAATTTATCAGTACAGCATAAATTGCTCAATTCTTGCCTTCTCTTAAACCTTGGTCCTCCTTCAAAACATTATTCTGCATGTATTGTTCCCACATTTTCCATTTGTTTAATATAATTTGCTCTTACCCTTTTCTGTTCTTTTGTCTCTGTTACACTGTTCACTGCTTCAAATGCAGTTGGTTTAGACTTCGATTTTCATTTTCTAGTAAATTGTTTTTTTTTGTCAGCCAGCAGTATTAAACTTAAGGCCTTACTATGTTAGTACAATTCAGATCCTGTATCCCAGTTTAACAAAAAAAAAAAAAAAAAAAAAAAAAAAATTCCTTAGTTATACCAATTTGCTCGCCCAGTATTCTTGAGAGAGTACTCTGTAGGGCATTTTTTTTTTAAAGTCTGCCAAGTCATTACACTTCGGAAAAGTGTTCCCATTTACCACTTTATTCTCCATGACTCATCTAATATTTGCTGTCTACCTGACAAAAAATTCTTTGGAAGGGGAGAGCCACTGTTATCGGTCCTGGAGGAGGGAACAGGAGGGAATTTTCAGGCTTATTATGTTAAGGTTTGTCATGACCTGTGAAAGTATGAAGAATGTTTTGTCTGTAGTTTCTTCTTGTGATAAATCTGCTTTAAATAATTTAATTTATTCTATTGTTCAAGTCACTACTCATGTACAGTGCGTGTATGACTCATACTTTTTTCAACGAATTATTTGTTTAAAAAAAAACAATTAATACATACAAGATAATATTGTCATGTGCAATAACAAATTCTATGAGATGAACAAAACAACTATGTACAATATTTACATTTGGCCTGAAAATAGCTTAGGTGGGAAAATTGTCTCCAAACTTTTTCCTCATTTGTCAAAGTCGAGCTAGTCATTGATAGAAGTATTCAAATAAAAGTCAGTGGATTATTTGTGAATACATTTGGGAATTTTCTTATTTGGTTATGGATTCTGTGTAGGTTGTTTCCTTTAAGAAAATAAGAAAGTCTTTAAACAGTGCAGAAGATTTTCCATTTCTTTGTAATGCTTTTCCTAGCTACTGCTAAAGACTTCAGTACCAGTGACCATAGCCTTTGTTTTTTGGAGGTTTGCATGGCTGCATTCTCAGAACCTCCCAGATGATAAAAATGAGATTTTAAAGTTGTCTTTGGGTAGAGATTTGGCCCCTCTGCTTTAGAGGTGATCAAAAAGTGTGATGAAAGGGGTAAATTAATGCAGGAAATTTCTTAGGATTTTTCATCCCTCCTTTTCCAAAATTTTCACAGGTTCTCTGAACTCCTAAATCATACTTTAAGAAGAAATGGTTGGGGGGGGGGGGGGTCCAAGAAGAATTCAGGAAACTCCTAAAACAAAGGACAGTCCAGTAAATTAGAATGACCATTTAAGAGACTTTGTTCCCTCCTCCCATACCCTGGCACCCTCTTTTGTCTTCCAGAAAGTTTGAATCTCCACTTTTATCTGGCAACAGATAGTTTCAGACAAATGGGTTATGAAAATCATTCATCAAGGTTACAGATGTCAGTGGGCGGAAATTCCTCCTTTCCGGAGGGGGGGGGGTAATTTCATATCCTCCAGACCTCCAGACCCACTTTATTTCCACGTGTCCATCACACGCTGTCCAAGGGAGTGATGGAACCAGTTCTCACTACCCAGATGAGAAATGGATTTTATTAAAGAATGTTTAGTGCCAAAGAAAAAAATGCTTAGAGACCAATTCTGGATCTGTCTTTCCTAAAACTGTGATAGTCCCAAGTTCAAAATGATGTCGCTTCACAACCTGTTACATCATCTTCCTCATTAAAGTTTTCAGGAAGTACTAGATTTAAAAGATGTTTATCACATCCTATTCATCCATATTTTGGGCATTTCTTAAGCTTTTGTGTATATGGATCTACATTATCGGTTCTGTGGCTTATCCTTTTTGACTATCCACTGCATCAATAATTTTCTCAAGGTGCCTAGCTCAAGTTATAGCTTGTTGCAAGCTAGTGCATCCGCATTTTTCCATGTTTAGACAACTTGCTTATCTTTGCAGAGTCTTTTTTAAAGTGTCTGGAATTTCTCTGTTTGGGTGAGTGATCTGTTGTACAAGCTTGGATTCTAAGAGAACATTCAAAAATCTTTCTGGACTTCACACAGGATTGTGTTTCTGTGATGTAAACTGTACAGTATGGTTCAAAAAGCTTTTCCACAGGAAAAAAATAGATCTATATCTAGATCTATTTTAGGGTTCTCCACTTGGATGTTTTGTCACTCTTCTGGAAATATCTTGAGATTTCTGGTCTCATGGCTTGTATGGTTATCATGGTACCCCTGGCAAACCTTCACATAAGAAAGATAAGTTTTATCAGAAGTCCTTGGTCCCAGCACCCATCACTTCTCTTCCAAATCCCACTGCTGGTGATTCTCTCTCGCTCACGCTCTGTCGCTCACGCTCTGTCGCTCACGCTCTGTCGCTCACGCTCTGTCTCTCGCTCACGCTCTGTCTCTCGCTCACGCTCTGTCTCTCGCTCTCGCTCTGTGTCTCGCTCTCGCACTGTCTCTCGCAGTGTCTCAGTTGGAGATGGAAATGCACTCTAAGGAAAGGAAGTATTGCATCTAGGCATAGTTGTCCTTTAATGCTTGCTCTTTTCCCTTCCCAGTTAAATTCCTTCAGCTATTATCATCCACAACTTCTCCTTTGGTTTATAAAAAATACACATGACCTGTATATAAAACTAAAGGGAATAAATATGTTTTCACTGTTTGTACTGTACTATCCATAATCGAGTTTCCATTTTATCAGTTTTTGTGTTAACGTCAGTCTCTTCCCCATATTCTTAGCTGCCATAACATGATCCTTTTTAATCCAGACACCTATGTACTTAATCTTATGTCCCTGTAAATGTGTATTGCTAAACTGGTTTACATGTAGGTACATAGTTTACTGCCATATAGCCTTTGTTTTATCTTCATTTATTACGTAACCAAAAAGAGCTGAAACTGCCACACAATGTTCGGCGACGGCAGCCAATGCATAAAAAATCGACTCTGGTATTCGGGTTGGCCGAGGACTACCACAGCAGGGATAACCCACAGGTGATGACTGCAACAGTGAATACACTCAACATCTACATTTATGCTAAGTGTATACAACTGTACTTTTCACACCTTGAAAAGACCCTCACCCCGTTTGTACTCCTGGTCTCCTGGTTCTGTTCTGTTGGTGTGGACATAAACACAGTAATGTGGTACCTCAGACTAGAGGTACAAATTTTTACCCTCCGTACTGATTGGCACTGACAACCTGGAACTAGGCTTCTCTGTATTCTGTCTCTTTAAGCATCAGACTTTTATTTATTTTCAGTTTGATTACCGAGGAAGTCCACTGGGCCCAGAGAGCCCGTTTTCAGTGGACACCCAGGGGAAAAAGCTCCATGAAACAGATTACAGTAAAGATAGCAGTCCAATAAAAATAAAAGTACAAGTACAAATACATATCAGATAATACAAAGCTTGAGCAATACTGCCCATAGTGGAAAAATATTGTGCAGATACATTAACAAATTCACACAGTTAAAGTCAAAAGCTATTTGCAATATTTACAGTGTGTGTAAAAGCATGTCAAAGCATAACACTGTGTCAGACAGATGGCTCAGATCCTGGGTGGACCCTTTCAAGTGGAAGCTGAAGGCAGTGGTGATTCAGGATCTAGTCCAAATGTAGAGGGATGCGTCTAACAGATCTGTTAGCCTCCTTTTAAAGCAGACAGGAGAAATTCTGTTCCAGACATTTTTGCAGCCATGCTTTAAGGACAGATGCAGTCTCATTCCTTAGGACAGGAATGTTTATTCATGCATTTCCACCCTTTCCATTGATTCTCTAGATATTTCTAAAAGTTCAAAGAGAATTGAGAAATGTCATTGTGGTGGCCCCCTATTGGCCCAGGTAATCTTGGTTCTCCCTGTTTTATGATATTGGCTATGGGCAATTGCCACAGACTTCCTCACATGTTGGACATGCTCACACAATCTCAGGGGTGACTGGTGCACCCTGATTTGGAGAAACTTCTGTTAACAGCCTGGATGATTCTATCTTGACTCCATTTAGGTGTTAAAGGAGGTTAGAAAACCTGCAATTAGAAAGTCTTATTTTTACAAATGGATGACATTTCTCCGAGTGGTGCCCAAATGATACTATGCCTCAGGTCTTGAAATAATGGTGTAAGCTTAAAGATAGCTTAACATGCGTGTTTATTAAGTTGTATGTACAGAATGGGCAACCTGTAGATTGCATCCTGATTGGCGAATGGACGATGTTTTTCATGTTTCACTGTTGCAGTCAGCAAATTTGGGTTATCAGCCTGCAGGTAGCCCTCAACCGGCCTAAATACTAGAATCTTTGGATTTCTGCGTCGGGTGCTGTCGCTTCTTCCATGAAGTCAGGTTGTCAGAGGTATAAAACATGCAGCTAACACCATTGCATCAGTCTTTCTTGCTGTGCGGTGCCCGAAGCAGAAGCAGTTCGCAAGTGCCGGGCGGCCGACTCTTGAAATTTTCGTTTTCGAGTTTCAGACCCGAAGTCTTCAAAAAAGATAAGTACCCCATTTGGGATCCTTTTTTCTTGCTCTAACCGATGTCAGAAAAAAATGAACAATTGTCTTGCCTGTGGAAAGCAAATACCTCATAGAGATTTTCATTCTTACTGCGTCACCTGTTTAGACCCAGACCATGACGTCCCTCACTGTCTGTTTTGTGCCTTGTTCAACACCCGAGCTATTCATCGTCGGGCTATTTTTGTAGTTAAATACTTTCGTTCTCAATCTCTGTACTCCGAAATGGCTTCGTTAAGCTATCCAACTACCGATCTTCCGAAAAAATGTAAGGATAAAGACAGAGACGGACCGCATAGGTCCAAAACTGCTGCCGACACTTCCATTAAGCTAGTCACCAGTCTGCTGGTACTCAGGCGCTTTTGCAGCCCCCAATACCCGCTTCTACAGATTTGCAGGCCTCTACTGAGACCCATTTGGAGTCCGGTATGCCGCGAGATGCTTAGACTATGGAACTTGCAGCTGTCTCTACCTTGTATGGGTCTGGAGCCGCTGTGCAGGCACCAGCTTTTGAGGGTGTATTCAGGCCTACAGACTTTCATATTAAACAGACAGCATAGTTTCCAACTAGAAGTTGACAGGTGCTACAGAGTACCTGACTCTCGCATGTTCCTTTTTAAGAATCTTACTGTGGATCCAGAGACCATTTCCCAAGAATCAAAAGGCATTAAGGCTACTGCTGCAAAAAACTACATATTTTGTTAATAAATTAGAGTAAAATATGCTAAACCTCTCACAGCACACTGTCACTATGAGAGAATATAATTAATGGTTTTTAATGATGTTTTTATAATATATTAATGAAGCTTAAAATAGTTCATTTTTCGTTTGAAAAAACAAAGACAATTATTCTCATGTACTAGTCATTTTACATCACTTCCTGTTTTGTGTATAAAAACGGGAGCATGGGAGAGTTCCCGTTTTTCTGATGAAGTCCATGTTTTTAAATAAAGTGGAAGAAAGCGCTAAACTACATCTACTTGCTAGTCATCTTTTTGCAAAGCCCGAGCCTTCTGTTTTTGTGGTTGTGGTTCTGTTGTTTTTCGGCAAGTCCGGATATTTTCTTTTTATACTGCTGCAAAAAACCCTAGCCCTTCTGATAGAGATTCTAGAGCCTTAGACAGATGGGGTAAAACAAGTTTACACTTCTGCTACTTTGGTCATTAGGGCTCTAAATTGCCAGTTTCATATGTTAAAGTATCAGCAGCATATTATGGGACTACTAAAACAGAAAATTTATGTTGATTCCTGACTCTGCTGAACACAAAGACTTGCAAGATTTAATGCATTCTGCAGAACAAGTTGGTAAATGTACTTTGCAATGTGGTTTTGATGCTTTCGAAGCATCTTGCAGGGCTGCTGTCACTGAGTCTGTACTTAGAAGGCATGCTTGGGATAAGGAACAAAACCTGCCAGATCATGTTAAAGCTAAATTACTGGATGCACCCTTAAACCAAGACCACCTTTTTGGCAACTAAGCAGAAGAAGTCCTCAAAAAGATGGAGGAAAAAGTTAAATCTGTACAAACTGTTATATTTTCTACAAGTACAGCCTCCCAGATTCAGTAGGCATTGGCCTTCAAAGAACTGGTCCTTTCCAGTCCCTTCCAGGCCCTCAGTCCAAACCCAGGAACAGCAGGCCACCAAGACTTCAGTCTCAGGCTACACAGAGATCTAAGCAGTGGGGGGTTCCCACTTTCAAAGCATGGAATAGTAAGCCAACCCCCTACGGAAAAATGGCACAATGACTTAAACTTAACCCTTCCAAGCTCTGCTCAACTACTTGTTCCCTTAGGAGGAAAGCTCGCCCTGCATGCAAAAAACTGGGAACTCATTACCCAGGATAAATGGGTTTGGAATATAGTTTCCCAAGAATACAGATTCCACTTCCACACACTACCAACACCAAATGGTTGGCCAGACCTCCCCCCAAATCAAAGGGCGGAGGCCCAACAACAGGTACTGTCCCTTCTCAGTATCAGGGCTATTCAACCTGTCCCAGCAGAACTAAGGGGACAAGGTTTTTATTCAAGACTGTTTCTGGTTACCTAGAAAAGAAAACTTCTGGTGTCCTATCCTAGATCTCTCTATTCTCAACACCTTTCCGGTGGTTCCAAAATTCAAAATGCTAACTCTTCAACAGCTTCTTCCTATGCTAGCCAAGGATGCCTGGCTGGCAACCCTAGACTTTAAAGGAAGCTTACCTGCACATCCCAATAAGAGAATCCTGCAGACAATACCTACGTTTCAGGGTGGGCTCCATGCACTTTCAGTTCTCTGCACTTCCCTATGGCTTATCTACTGCGCCCAGGGTGTTCACAAAGTGTCTAGCTCCAGCCATTGCATTTTGCAGGCAGAGAAATATTCAAATGTATCCATACCTGTACAATTGTCTGATTCAGGCAGAAAGCCAGGACTTGCTATTACAGCACCTGGCATTTGTAAAGAAACTTCTGTCCTCACTGGTATACACCATCAATGAAAAGAAATCTCACCTAGTACCCTGCCAGCAGATTGTATTCCTGGGAGCAAGCTTGAACACAACTTCACAGATGGCATTCTTCACTCAGGAGAAACAAGTTTGACAACCTACTTCAAACTTTTGTCCACAAAAACCCAGCTATCTGCAAGGAAAATACTGCAAGCCTTGGGGTTCATGGCCTCTTGCATTCTGCTAATTCCATATGCAAGACTGCATATGAGGAAACTCCAATGGTATCTAGAAAGATTATGGTGTCAACATTCTCAGGACTTGGAAACAATGATTCCTGTCATTCCTTGTCTAAGGACAGAGTTCCTTTGGTGGGCAGAGGCCTGCTACCACAACAAGGGACTCCTTTCACTCTACCCCCTGCCTCCTAAACCCTAACAGACTGTACATGGGGGGGCTCACATGGCAGGGCAGTACATTCAGGGCAAATGGAACCCGAGACAGATGCACCTGCATATCAACCAAAAAAATGTTAGCTGTACAGAATGCTCAGACAGCCTTCAAAGTCCTTATTCTCCCAGGACAACTATTGGTAAAGACAGACAACACCACACTTTTGTGGTACATAAACAAGTAGGGGGGAACCCACTCCTACCCTCTCTGCAGACTAGCCATGGCTCTGGAGCACAGCCTTGAGCTACCAAGTGCACCTACAAGCTCAATTCCTGTCAGGCAAACTAAATTCACTGGCAGACAATTTAAGCAGAAATCTCATGGACCCACACGAATGGAAACTAGAACCCAAAATATTCAACCTCTTGAGGAACAAATGGGGACCCCAGATGTAGACCCATTTGCCTCCCCTCAGAACTACCAATTGAACAAATTCTGCACCAGAACTCCCAACAGTCAAGCTTGGAAAGTGGATGCCCTGTCCTTTACTTGGGAAAGCCTCTCTGTTTATGCCTTTCCCCCTCTGCCTCTCCTCTTGAAGGTTCTACTATAGATCAGGCAGGACAAGCCAAGAACAATACTGATTGCACCAGACTGGCCACGCAAGCTCTGGTACCCCCTCTTGCGCAGTCTGACACTGCTACAACCATGGCACCTGCCTCAGACCCCTTCCCTGCTGTCCCAGCAGGCGGGCCAGATTCTGCACCCTCTGCCTCAAACCCTGAACCTTGCTGCCTGGCTAATTCCATGAGCTCTTCTTTAGCATCCCTCAGTAAGCAGGTGCGGATGTCATTCTGGAGGCAAGGAGGCCTAGTACCAGAAAATCCTGCTGAAAAGTGGAAAATATACTGCTCCTGGAGCCAGGCTCAGGGGATGGACACAACGGTGCCCAACCTACCTCCTATTCTAGAGTACTAAGCAGAAATGCTCCACAAGGGCCTTTCCTTCTCGTCAGTTAAGATTCATGCCTCTGCCATTTCAGCACATAATACTGAGCCACACCTCTTCTCTCACCCCTTGCTAAAACAATTCCTTAGAGGGGCCAAAAGACCCCCCAGGAGAGCTCCCACTCCAGCCTGGGACCTTAACTTTTTATTGGAAAAGCACACTCTTCCCCCCCTTTGAGCCAGCTGCAACAGCAGAGTTGAAATTCCTTTCTTGGAAAACAGTCTTACTTCTAGCCATCACTTCAGCAAGAAGAGTGTCGGAATTACAGGCCCTCATGGCAGTGAAACCCTTCATCTTCCATATGGACAGGGTTTCCCTCAGTACTAATGCTTCCTTTATGCCCAAGGTGATGTCTAGTGTGGCCCTAAACCAGTCCATTCATTTGTCTACTTTTTTCCCTAATCCACAAAACAAAGGGGAACGGATACTGCACTCTCTGGATGTGCACAGACAACTTAGATTCTATTTGGACAGGACTAAGCCTCTCAGAAAACCTGACCAGCTGCTAGTTGGCTTTGCTGCAGGGGCAGAGGGGGAGGTCAATTTCAAAGCAAATCATTTCCAAATGGATAGCCCATTGCATTAATTTCTGCTACAAGCACCATGGAAGACCTACCCCACAGGGGATAAGATCACATTCCACCAGGGCTGCATCTACCTCTACGGCATTTCTCAGAGGAGTCCCTACCAGGGACATCCTGGAAGGTGCTACCTGGAGCTCTGTACATAGCTTCGCCAAGCATTACCACCTGCATATCTTTTCTAAATCCAGAGGTGGATTTGCCACAGCAGTCTTGCGGGGCTTAATAGCTGGTCCTAATGCTCTTTAACTACCTCCTCCCTTCCTTAGCTTTCAGAATCAACCCAAATGTGATGACTGCAACAGTGAAACACGAAGAACATAGCACAGTTGTGTACACTTACCATAAATGTAGATGTTAGAGTGTATTCACTGTTGCAGTCCTGGTTACCCTCCCTCCAGCCCCCTGACTTTTCTTGGCTCTACCTTTCCTTCTTGTTTGGTATATATATATATATATATATATATATATATATATATATATATATATATATATATATATATATATATATATATATATATATTTTTTTTTTTTTCCATGTTTATTTGCTTTTTGATAGGGATGTACAATACCATATAATTGCTTCCTATTGTGGGGACACCTGACATCTGGGGCAAGAAAAACTGATGTAATGGCGTCAGCTGCATGTTTTATACCCCTGACGTCATGGAAGAAGCAACAGCATCAGATGCAGAAATTCGAAGACTCTGGTATTCAGGTGGGCTGAGGGCTACCTGCAGGCAGATGACCCAAATGTGATGACTGTAACAGTGAATACACTCTAACATCTACATTTATGGTAAGTGTACACAACTGTACTTTACTGAGTGTGAATGAATGCATGTATCCAGAAGAGTGTGTGTGTGTGTGTGTGTGTGTGTGTGTGTGTGTGTGTGTGTGTGTGTGTGTGTGTGTGTGTGTGTTTGAAGAGTTCGAGCAATCCCTGGAAGCAGCAGCGTCATTTAAGAGGTTTCTGTACCTCTTCCATACCTCTCGTCACAAGAAATCCAGAAAGAGCCACAAGTAAGGGGGAGGACAAAGAACCAAAAACAGGAAAGATTTTAAATATTGCTCTTATAAACTTTAGAAATTTGCTAGAATAACAAGGTTTCATTTAGCATATATTTTCTGAAGGATATCAAGTCTGAAACCCCAATGGCGGTCATTTATTTAATGACTTCAGTCCCCGGTGATTTGTTAGAAAACTACATGATGTTCATTGTGTTTCACTGCTGCAGTCATCATACTTGGGTTATCCTGCCGTCAGGTGGTCCCGCAGTCTGCCAGAGTTCCAAAGTCTTGGTCCGGCGTCAGTTGCTGTCGCTTCTTCCCTGACATCAGTGCACCAGGGGTATACAAGAGGCATCCAACGCCATTTTCCCCAGTCTTTCTTGCCACGTGGTGCCCAAAGCAGAAGCAGTTTGCAAGTACCGGTCGGCCGACTCCTGAGATTTTCTAATCGATTTTCAGACCGAAGTCTTCAATAAAGCTAAGTACCCCATTGGGGAACCTTTTCTTGCCTCAGTCCGATGTCAGAAAAAGTTAACAATTGCATTTCTTGTGGGAAGCAAATACCTCATAAGGACTTTCATTCTTATTGTATTCCTTGCCTAGGCCCATACGAACTATTAAACGTTGGTTTGATTTCGCCCGACATTATTTTGTTAGGAAATTTAATTATACCATGCCGTCGGAGCAACCGACGACCGGAATGCATAAAAAATGCAATGATAAGGACAGGCAGCCGAGACCCAAACCAGACTCTGAGGCCTCTGCTAGGCCAGTCGCCGGTTCTCCGGTTTTCAGTGAGGCACCTACGCAGCCCCTGACGACCGCTGATTTAGAACCCCAGGCGGCATCCGATTCCCAAGCGGAGATTGCTAGACCTCCACAACCATTACCTTTAGGCCCTTCCGACTCCATGGCTGAAGGAGATTCCGGTGCAGTTGAAACGCCTTCAGTTGCAGAAGGTGTCTTCAGACCAACTGCACTCACTATTAAATCCTATGCAAAGCTGAAAACCCCTTTAAAAACAAAGAAACTGTACAGCAGTCTCCAGTACAAGGCCCCATGCCTAAGAAACAGATGCTTAAGATGGCTGAAGATTTAATTACCCTAATCAGGGGTTCCCATGCCCCTCCTGATAAAAGGCCAAGACAGGAGGAGGACTACGCTTCCTCTGACCAGGCTTCAATTTCCTCAAATTCTTCTGAGTAACAGGAATATTCCTTTCCCCCTTATGAAGAGACTGATGCTGAAGAGTCTATCCCTTCAGCATTTCCCCAGAAGACTACTCTTTTGGGGAAACTTTACATACCATGAGGGAACATTTCCACTGGGAAGGCCAGGATTACTGTGATTCTAAGAAAAGGCTCCGAGAGTTCCTTTTACTACCCCAGCACAGACCACTTGCTATTCCACCCATGTTAGACATTGTGGATGATGTTTATTCAGAATCTAGCCTTAACCCAGATTCACTACCTCCTGCACCAGCCAAACCAGACAGATACTGCAGAGTCCCTGACTCTCACAATTTCCTATATAAAAGCCCTGTTGCTGACCCAGAAACCATTTCCCAGGGTCCCAAAGGGGTTAAGGCCTCTATTGCTAAATATCCTGTACCCTCTGAAAGGGATTCTAGAGCACTAGAAAGATGGGGAAAGAAAGTATATACCTCAGCTACTCTAGCTATGAGGGCCTTAAATTGCCAGTTTCACATGCTGAAATATTAACAATATTTGATGTCTCAATTAAAACAAAAAATGATCACACATGCAGAACAGCCTGATTCCAAGGAAATGCAAGATTTGTTGCATGCAGCTGAACAAGTGGGAAAACATACTTTGCAATGTGGATTTGATTCATTGGAAGCTTCTTGTAGAGCAGCAGTGACAGGGTCTGTCATACGTAGGCATGCTTGGTTAAAAGAACAAACTTTACCTGATCATGTTAAAGCAAAGTTATTGGATGCACCTTTACAGCAGGATGTTTTATTTGGTGTAAAAGCAGAAGAGGTTTTAAAGAAAATGGAGGATAAGGCAAAATCTATGCAGATGGTCAAGGATTTTTTACAGGTCAAACCCCCTCGTTTCAGCAGAAATTGGCCAACCAAAAACTGGTCCTTTCCAGCTTCTGCCAGACCAGAGGGACAAATACAGATGCCCAAGCGGCAGAGGTCAGTCACAAGGCTCTTACCAGCCTCGACAATGGGGTGCCACAACCCAAAAAGGAGGAGAAGACAGGTCTCAAACTATCAGAAGACAAACACAATGACTTACCCCTCAGACTACCAAGCAAATCCCTCTTGGCAGCTCCCTTGGGAGGAAAACTAGCACTTTTTACAGACTACTGGCACATCATCACAAAAGACAAATGGGTCCTAAATATTGTATCTCAAGGATACAGATTCCACTTTCACACTTTACCAAGGATAAAAGGAATGCCAAACCTGCCACCAAATCAATGGGCAGAGGCCCAAAATCAAATGTCAGTTCTCATGGACATGAGAGCCATTCAACAGGTTCCTACACAGGAGCAAGGACAAGGATTTTACTCAAGACTCTTTCTAGTTCCCCGAAAGGACAAAGCCTGGAGACCCATTCTGGACCTCTCAATTCTAAACACATATCTGGAAGTACCCAAATTCAAGATGCTAACACTACAGCAACTTCTTCCCATGCTGGGCAAGAAGGCTTGGCTAGTAACGTTGGACCTCAAGGAGGCATACCTGCATGTCCCTATCAGACAAAATTGCAGAAGATACCTCTGATTTATAGCAGGTTCAACCCCATTACCAATTCTCTGCACTCCCCTTTGGCTTATCTACTGCGCCCAGGGTCTTCACAAAATGCCTGGCACTAGTAATTGCATACTGCAGACAAAGAGGAATTCAAATATATCCATATCTGAACGACTGCCTTATTCAAGCAGAAAGCAAGGACATTCTTTTAAAGCATCTGGCGTTTGTCAAAAACCTATTAAGTTGCCTAGGGTACACAGTAAACGAAAAGAAGTCAAAACTAGTGCCCTCACAAGACATAATATTCCTGGGTGCCAGCTTAAATACAACGGCCCAGATGGCTTATCTCACGCCAGACAAGCAAGGATAACTGACTCAATACTTCAAAATGATGGCAACAAAGACCCAACTCCCTGCAAGAAAAATTCTGCAGGCCTTGGGATTCATGGCATCTTGCATACTACTAATACCATTTGCAAAACTGCATATGAGGAAATTACAATGGTATCTGAAAAGCGTATGGACTCAACACAGCCACAGCTTGGAAACGATAATTCCACTCATTCCCTGCCTTCAACAGGAGTTTCTATGGTGGGCTCAGGCACGTCACCTCAACAAGGGTCAGCCTTTTACCTTACCCACAGCCAGGCAAACTATAACAACAGATGCATCGGATTATGCCTGGGGAGCACACATGGCAGGACAGTGTATTCAGGGCAAATGGTCTGCAGATCAAAGGCATCTACATATCCATCAAAATGAGATGCTAGCTGTACAAAATGCCCTAACAGCTTTCAAGGACCTCCTACATCCAGGACAACTCCTAATAATGACTGACAACACCACAGTGATGTAGTACATAAACAAGCAAGGGGGCACACATTCCTACCCCCTATTCAGGCAAGCAATGACCTTGTGGAACACAGCACTGACCTACCAAGTTCAACTACAAGCACAATTTCTGCCAGGAAAGAAAAACACATTGGCAGACTATCTAAGCAGAAACATCATAGATCCTCACGAGTGGAAACTAGATCCACAAGTATTCGCAATGATAACTCAAAAATTGGGGAGCCCAGACATAGATCTGTTCGCTTCCCCCCAAAACTGCCAACTACGGAAATTCTGCACAAGGACATACCACACACTAGCTTGGAAAGTGGACGCCGTCTCATTCAGTTGGAAAAACATTGACAATGTATGCCTTTCATCCACTGCCTCTTCTGGCAAAGGTGCTGCTGAAAGCCAGATTAGAGAGGCCACAAATGATACTCATTGCTCCAGACTGGCCACGGCAACAATGGTATCCATTACTAAGGAACATGGCTCAAAGCCCACCATGGATTTTACCTCCAATTCCTCACCTGCTCACTCAGCAAAACAATCAGATTCTACACAGCCAGCTCAAGACTTCAAATCTGGCTGCATGGCAAATTACCTAAACTACCAGTCAACACTTCTCTCTAAAGCTGTGATGGATGTCATTCTGGAGGCCAGGAGTCCCAGCACCAGGAAAGCCTATTCAGACAAATGGAAAAGATTCTGCACCTGGAACCAGGCTAAAGGCCAAAATCCCCTTGTCCCAAATATTCCTCAGATTCTTCAATATTTAACTGAGATGTTGCACAAAGGACTTTCTTTTGGTCTATTAAGATCCACGCCTCAGCTATTTCAGCTCAGTACAACACGGATCCTCCTATATTTTCACATCCATTACTAAGACAGTTCCTCAGAGGGACTAAGAGCATAAGACCGCCCCGGAGAGCACCAACACCAACTTGGGATCTCAACTTTGTTTTGGAAAAACTTCCACTACCACCCTTTGAACCAGCTTTTACAGCTGATCTACAGTTTCTATCATGGAAAACTGCCCTGCTGCTAGCAATAACTTCAGCATGAAGAGTCTCAGAGCTACAGGCCCTAATGGCAGTGGAGCCTTTCATCATTTTTCATCAAGACAGAGTCTCTTTATGAACTAACCCTTCCTTTATGCCAAAGGTGGTATCCAGTTGGCCCTAAACCAAACCATTAATTTGCCCACCTTTTATCCAAACCCCCAGAACAAAGGGGAAAGGCTCCTACACTCTTTGGACATTCACAGGCAATTACGTTACTACTTGGATAAAACTAAGGCTTTCAGAAAATCTGACCAGCTCTTTGTATCCTATGCTGCAGGATCACAAGGAAGGGCTATCTCAAAACAGACCATTTCAAAATGGATAGGACATTGTATCCATTTCTGCTACACACACCATGGGAAACCTGTACCTGGTAACATCAGGCCCCATTCCACCAGGGCTACAGCAACATCAACAGCCTTCCTCAGAGGGGTACCAGCCAAGATATTTTGGAGGCTGCAACTTGGAGTTCAGTGCACACCTTCACCAAGCACTGTCACTTACCTCTATACTCTAAAACCAGAGCTGGCTTTGCCACTGCAGTTCTGCAGGGCCTACTAGCCTCTCCAAACCCTGTTTAGTTCCGCCACCCATCCTTAGCTTTGGGATTCAACCCAAGTGTGATGACTGCAGCAGTGTAACACAATGAACATAGTACAGTTTTGTACCTACCATAAATGTAGATGTTCGAGTGTTCACACTGCTGCAGGTTACCCTCCCTCCATCCACTCTGACCTAGCTGAACTTTTCTATACCTTTTCTATCCTGTACAACCTTTGTGGTGTATTTGCTTGTAACTGAAGGTATTCCTTTTATTCCTTTTACATGTTTTATTAGCAATATGTATTGCTTACCTACTTGGGGGCACCTGACATCTGGGGCAAGAAAAACTGAAGAAAATGGCATTGGATGCTTCTTGTATACCCCTGGCGCACTGACGTCAGGGAAGAAGCAACAGCAACCGACGCCAGACCAAGACTTTGGAACTCTGGCTGACTGCGGGACCGCCTGATGGCAGGATAACCCAAGTGTGATGACTGCAGCAGTGTGAACACTCGAACATCTAGATTTATGGTAGGTACAAAACTGTACTTTTTATGAAGGTGGGACTAAACGTGAGCCAAAAATCTGGACATTTGAGAGGTTTGGTTCCTTGACTCTTGGCTCAAGATATCTGAATAAACCTAAAATAAAGTGGGGGCATATTTTACTTCACTATTATGATTTGAGTTAGCATGCATTTTTCTGAAACAGAGGTGTGAGAAGTGAGTGAGATGACTACTGGTAGCAGCAGTAGTAGAGAGGTTTGCATACCTCTGGACTTTTCAGCTGAAAAAAATCTGGATAAAGAGTCAAAGATGTCCGCTGTTCTGTAAACACTGCTAATCCTTAGCTCCTCTATCTGGAATAAAACTAACCCAGAAGACTAACCAGAACCAATTTCAACAAAATATCTTGAAATATCAACTCTAAAGAACTCCTTAATAAAACCACCAAGAAGAAGTAATTGATCTAGTTTCTAATCAACTAAGATTGAAAAGGATACAGCGAGGTTAACATAAGCCATGTGCTTCTGCAGCTTGGCATACTGAAATCTACACCCAAAATGGGAGATAACACTGCAGGATGTCGAAAGAAGATAAAAATATGGACACTACCACATGAAAGACAAAACTTTCGGATTTACTATCTCCTGAAAAAGATTAAACTCTGAGACAGAAGGTAACAAAACAACCAGATGCATCTAAAACTGGAAACAAAAATAAGTCTGATCAACCAGCAAACCTGGAGGACATTAAGACAGCTTTACTTCCCATCCAAGAAGCAGTAAAAGGTTTGACACCTTTAACCAAATAATGGACAGGTTGGATAAATCTGAAGCCAAAATCACAGAAAATGAGGAGAAAATAAGACTAATAACCAAAAAATCTGATTCCCATGATAAAGAAATTCAAAACATCCAAGCAAAGCTTACAGATCTGGAAGCAAGATACAGAAGAAATATCATCATAAGAGGCATACCAGAATCTATAACTCGCAATGAACTGATCCCTTCCATCATACAAATATTCAGCTTAAAGAACCTGGATTAGCTAAACAAATAATAATAGAAAGAGCTCATAGAGCACTGAGAGAAACCCAAGTATCATATAAACCCAGACCTGTATATGTTAAACTGTTAAACTTTCAAGATGTTAATACAATTTTGTTGACTGCAAAAAAAAGTGGAGGAACTATAAACTGGAACAATGACACAATAACGTTAGCCCAAGATTTGCCCCTCCAAATAAGACAAGCAAGACAGCTTCTTTCCCCTTACTGCAAGTTCTTGATCAAAAAAAAAATTAAATTTCAAATGAAATACCCAAGCATGCTAACTTTCCACCTAGAAGGGATTAAATAGACAATCTCCAACCAAAAAGATGCCAGAAAAACCTTTCTTGCTATTTTCAAAAAAAATCCCATTACTGGAACGTTAAATATACTCACCGGAGTGATCGCCAACAATCGGATGGATGTTTGCTCGCATTTTGGCACTTCAAGATGGATTTTTAGCTTCTGGACTCGTGCTGGGCCTTTGTAGGCCTCTACCAATGATATTATAGTACTTTATCATCGAGTATTGCCAAAGGAATTCAACTCTGCTTCCGCCTATGCACTTTCCCACGCCAGGAACCAAAATGCTCTAGCATGCTCTACTCCATACACTGGTGAAGCATGACACTTCGGGACATGCAGCATGCCTAAATGGTCCCTCTACGTTCGATCAAACACTTGGAATGCTCCTATACTTGCAAAGCGAGCACCGAGAAATCCCCTAGTTACAGACAGAAGAAAAAAAAATGAGATTCTGACCAAGGCACCTAATTAGTCATTGATGTCTAATTTTAGACTAGGCACGTCAATGATTTCCTGAATTTATATGCCTAGTAATCACCTGTGAGACTTAACAACATAACATTACAGTTTACAATAAAACATAATTACCTCATATTAGTATAAAAAGCTTGGTAAACTAAACTTTTTATAAGATCAACGTCGAACACTTGTCTAGGATCCATGGATAAGTATTTAATACTATGCTGTGTAAAAATACATAAAACAGTCGAGTAGTACTACTGTGAAAAGAAGCATGTATTGTTAAAGTAATAGATGTTAGAACTAAGGCATACTAGGACACTTACTAAGAGTGCACGCCCATGCATGCTAAGTAATTCTATTTACCTACAGCTACAATTTTGAGCACCACAAACAGGGCAGTACTGATGAGCAGCACAAACAAAAGATAGATCAATGTAAGCGCGCAGCCCTACACATTGCATATAAGGGGAAGAAAAGGTGTGTATGGAAGGGGGAAGGAACAGGAAGCAGAGGTGAATCCATAAAATAATATTGGAACTTATTAGCTTAACGATAGTGTTAATGGAAAAGATTAACAGTTCTACCAGTAGCTTCTAATACAACACTGTTATACTAACATTCATATATACATTCCTATAAAAATATTTGGAATCTGCTACAATTTTAAAGCCTCTTTTCAAAAGACTTGAACTTATTTAAGGAATAAAAACAACTTGCTGTGTTACCTGGAAATGACTTAACTAGATAATATATAGGGAACAATGAAGATGATGCAACAATCTGAATAACCTAGATTGACCTCTACCCAGTATAATGGTCCTACTAATAACTCTCACATTTATATCTCTTAATTATTACTAATCTTCTAGATTATACACTCTAGCTGTTCTATCAGGTTTATACAAATTATATTGAGGAGGTTAGGGATAGATTAGTGGTGTTTTTTTTAGGGAATTAGCTTGTTAAGCTTTGTCAATGTAGAGAAAATAGTTGCAGGGAAACTATCTACCATTTATCACTTAAATATTAAAACTCATTATGTAAATACGTTATTGAATTTTAGATCTATAAAACTAATAACTACTTATTCCCTGCTTTATTCCTGGTCCATGGGAGTAGTGGTTAGGCACAGGGTTGGGACAGGAATAATAGGATGCTTTCGTAATCTTATTCTATCAATACATAAAAATTATTATCACAAAAAATCACACAAGATTTACTTCACCAACATCTCAGAGACACAAATGTGGGAATTTGACTCATGGAATATCAAAGGGCTCCAGAATAAGGAAAAAAAAAAGAAAATTTTTCTTACACCTCATCCTAAAAGCAAAAACAAACTTCATATTAGTTAAGGAAACACATCTGACTCTTGAACAATGGTCAGAAATTAGAGGGAAAAAATGGATAAGGGATATTATAGCTTCTGAAGGCAAAACTAACAGTGCCGGGGTAGCTATAATAATAAAGAACCAGTTCCAAGACAAAATTTTAGAAACTAAAGTGGACAAAGAGGGAAGGTGGTGTTATGTAACTATTCTAACCCCAAATCTTTCTAAACCTCTTCTTATCCTTAATGTCTACGCCCCTTGTAAAAATCAGCACGTTTTCTTTGCCTCGTTATACCCTATCTTAAATGAATTCCAAAATTATTATATGGTCCTGGGTGGAGACTGGAACACACATCCAAATCCCGACCAAGATAAATCAAGTACAACTATAATACCTAACAAACAAGCTCATTTAGCTCTAAGAGAACTTATCCAGGACTATAAGTTATATGACCCTTTTAATTATGAAGATGGTCTTAATAAATCTAACAGATTTACATTTTACTCGCAATGCCCCAAAATGTGGTCGAGAATAGATTTTTTTCTAATCTCGGACTCATTAATTAAAATAGACCCAAAAATGACCATCCACACTAGATACCTCTCGGATCACTCCAAAATTACATTAAACCTTAATGGAACTACAAAAAATAGTACAATGAAAAAAGGCTACAATTGGTCTCTGAACCCCAACCTTCTAACCAAAAAGGAGATAATAAATGATATCCAATCCCTACTCAAATTAACCTTGTCTAGCATTCTTAAATCTCAATTACCTGTGGATATTGAAAGAAACCAAAGCTCAAATTAGAGGAATATTTATTAAAAAAGCAGCCTACTATAAAAAAAATTCAGCTTAAAGAAGAACAGGATTTAGAAACCAAGATACAAAAGCTTGAGAATGACCTATTAGCTAACTATAAAACTCAAACAGAAATAATGAAACTTCAAAAAGAATTATACCATAACAACAAATTATCCTTCTATGAAACCAGAATGTTAGCCAACTATGCTAATGAAGTACAAATGCCATCTCGAGCACTGGCAAGAATTATAACCCAAACTTAAACCTCACTTCCAAATATCTGAAATACTCTATGAAAACAATCATTACACCAAAATTGAAGATCTTATTAAAACCTTTGAACTAATTTATTCTCAGACCTATGGAGAACAGTTATCAATATCCTCAAAAGAAGATAGAGCACGTTTTCTCCAAAAATTCAACTTCCCGAAATTAGACCTAAAACAACAGGAAAAATTAAGTGGAACCTATCTCTATTAATGAAATAACTACAGCAATTCAACAAATGAAATCACATAAAGCTCCAGGCCCAGATGGCCTCACTGTTGAATTTTACAAAACTTTCTCCCCCATCTTAGCTCAACTTCTATTCCATATACTGAATTATATAATAAACAATAAAATTAATGATCTGCACTTTAATGCATCTTAAACTATTTTTATACTCAAGGAACGAACTGACCCAAAAAAACCCAGATAGTTATAGACCTATCTCACTGTTAATCATTGACACCAAAATATTAACATCCATACTCGCAAACAGACTGAAAAACCTGCTAGATTAAATTATTTCAACTGCACTATCTGGTTTTACAACATCCAGACAAACGAGTGATAATACACTAACTCTCAATACACTAATCTCTTATGCTAATTATATTAATTCAAACATATATGCATTAGTTATCGATGCTCATAAAGCCTTTGATAGAGTAAATATAGAATTTCTACTCCAAAGTTACCTTATTCTAATATACCCTAAAAGTTTATCCAAATTCTACAAATACTATATGATAACCCCTGTACATCACTATATATTAACAAAACTTGGTCAAAAAGAATTTCAATTAAAAATGGAACCCGTCAAGGATGCCCTCTATCTCCTATACTTTTTAATTTATACCTAGACCCACTCTTCCTAAGTATTAAACAAAATCTTTACTTTAACCCCCACCCCCAATAATATATAACACCAAAATCTTCCTATCAGCCTTTGCTGATGATTTGAATATTTACTGTGCCACGCCAATCTCAGATATAATAAAATATTATCGGCTATGGAACACTTCTCGAAGATACCAAACTACAAACTAAATCTTAAAAAAACTAGCATATTTCCTTTAAAACCCCCTAAACCATTCTCACTTCTACCTCTGGTAGGTAAATTGAAAACAAAAGAAGTAATCAACTATTTAGGCATTACTTTTTCCACAAACAAAGATTTCTACTCAAATAATATAACGCAAAAATGGCAGAATATTATTTTAGACCTTAATAGATGGAAAAATCTAAAATTACCATTTATGGCCAAAGTCTCTGTAATAAAAATCAATGTGTTACCCAGATTACTTTATATATTCATGACTACTCAGCTAAACATACCCAATAAATTTTTTAGACAAATTCATACTTTCCTTGCAAAATTCATATGGGAACCAAAAAAAAAAGAATTTCATATGAAAAACTCATGACCCCAAAATATATAAAGGTTTTTTAGACCTTCCCAATTTCGAGATATATTACCTAATTATAAATTTTAACAGGGTATTGCGAATAGCTGAATATAACCCAAAGAATAAAGATCAGTCCCCACTGTGGCTTACAATATACCAAAGACGCACCAAAAACCTGGATATCAACCCCAAAGCCTTACCATTCATAAATGCAAATTTATTAAAATCATACAATATAATAGAACCCCTGAAACACTCTATATCAATAACACAAAAACTCTGTAAATATTTAAATCTTGCACAAACTGTGTTGGTATTACAACCTTTGCACAAAAATCCCAACCTTAAAATAAACAATCAAACCCTAAACCTGAACCCCTTTCCTCGATTAATTAATACAACCATCCAAGACATATATACCCATATCTAAAGTGTTCACTGCAAGAAGTGAGGAACCAGTTGAACCTCCCCAAATCTTATCTAGTAATTTTAAGGCAAATTAAAGAACTATGTACCAGTTATCTCCAAAACTACAATATAACCAAACAATGATATAATAACCTGTAATTTACTATGGAAAACCATCCTCTCATCTAAGAAATATACCACTAATACATATAAATTAATAAAAGACATCAAATTCCTTAAAGATATACTTGTCTCGGACTATTGGAGAAAGATTAGTTCTTCCATTGATAACCAACAACTAAACCAAGCAATTAACCTAACAATTAAATGTGTACCCCTTAAAAATCTAGCATTTACACAACTTATGATTTATAATAACGCATATTTCACACCCGCCATTTTACATAAATTTAACCCTAAGAAATCCCCATTCTGTCCTCACTGTAAAGACCCAAATGGCTGATGTACTACATCTATTCTGGAGCTGTAAGTGTGTATTTAAACTTTGGAACTCCCTTAAACTTCAACTGAAAAAATGGGCTATCAGACATCTACTCTCACCTGGGAATTTACTCTCTTACATAGCTCACCAAACAATATTTCTAAAACACAAGCAGTTACGCTGATCAACATTTTCCTTTTAATGAAACTTTATGTAGCAACCAATTGGCTTAACTCAATTAACATCTCTTGGGAGAATTTTAGAATAATGGCGACTAAACACCTATTAGCCCATAAAATTTTAATCAACAAAGAGAATAAAAACAATAAGCTTAGGAAATTATGGGAACAAGTCTTTAATATTATTCTTGCTTAACTCAGCACAAATAACCAGACTTAACTACGATTAAGAGGTCCCATATTAATTCATATCCATGATCCACGAAAGTTTTCATTTTTCTTCTTTCCCTTCTCTAATTTAGATTTCTACTCACAACAACTCTTACTGAATTGTAACACCTTTTCTTCCGAATATTGAAAGCATCTATGTATATAGTGTAAATACTGTTTGTTTACTTTATCTCTTTTTGTATTACCTTCAATGTATAACAACTGTTTATTCTGAATGTGTTACCTCTTTTTGTTGTATTTTGTTTGCTATTCTGTATTGATGAAAAGAATAAGTAAAAATTATTGAGAAAAAATCTGGATAAACCCTAAATTCAAGACCTAACAAAATCCCAAAAATAGGAACAGACTTTAATTATAGCTCTTATAAAATTACAAACTTGCTCAAATAAAAGGATTTGTGTAAGCATGAATTTTCTGAATAAAATACTAGTTTGAAACTCAGATGTATGTTTATCTCCAATAACTGGTAGCCAAACATTTTATGAGTAAGGGACCAAAAAATAAATACCTGGATATTTTTTTAAATGTTATAGTTTGGATGTAAAATGCTTCCCCAACACCATTAATATATACTACAGCAAGTCTGAAACAGTCTAAAACATTAGTCAGAGGAACTATTTTTAACTAAAACACAACAATTTTGCAGACAGCCTATTCTCTAAGCAAGCAATAATGCCCTCCAGGGTGCGTTATTGTGGAAATAACATCCTTCCAGGGGTGTAGGGGCCCTCCACCTGCAGTGTCGAGCCTCAGAACACCCCTGGGCAAGCTTTATTTCCACAATAACACACACCCTGCCTGAATTATTGCTAGCTTAGTGCCATCTCTACTGTCTGCCAATTGAGTCCCTGTTTCTTTCATAAAGCAGTACATGAAAGGAGTGTACTGCTTACGAGACCCCCTCCCCTTACAAGCAAATTCAAATTCCTCCTTCATGGAATCTCAACTATGTTTCTGAAAAGTTGACCTTACCATCTTTTGAAACAGCATCTCATGCTGATCTTAAGCTCTTAACATGGAAAACTGTTTTGCTTATTGCTCTGACATCTGCAGGGTGAGTCTCTGAGCTGCAAGCTCTCACAATCTGAAGTCTTGCCTGATCTTCCACAAGGATAGGGTTGTGTTATGCACTTCACTTCTTCTTTTAAGGCCACAAGTGGTTTAAATCTTCAGTTTTTTGTCAGTCTTTTAATCTTCCCATGTTCTTTCTGAAGCCGAAGTATAATGGATAGAAGTTACTTTATACTTTGGATGTGCATAGGCAGCTCAACACTTCATTGACTGAACAAAATCCTTTAGGAAGGCTGAAAGGCATTTTTCCCCTTTTCTGGGGAAATGAAATGTCAACCTGTCTATAAGAAGTTTATTGCAAGTGGGGTGGTCTCTGGTATTTTTTGTTATGCCCACCATGGCAAAGTGAAACCAGGCAAGGTAAAGGGACTTGTAATTGGGGCCCTTCGTTATCAGTGACATTTTGGAAAGGCATGGACTCTTAAGTATTGTAGCGGTAGTAGCTTGGTCCTCTGTCCTTAGCTTCACAAAGCACTATAAACTCGATGCTTTTCTAGATCCAGTGCTGGCTTCTTGAGGAACATTCTCGAGGTGCTTCTAGAACCTTATCCCTCCATCCTTCCAGGTTGGTTAAGCTTTAGGAATCTACCTGTATGCCATTAAGGCAGTATGTGTTGAACATAGTACAGTTGAGCAATATCCACTTACCTGTAACAGTAGATGTTTGTAGAATGCTCTACCTTATTGGCAATACTCTCCCACCATCCCCCCTTTTGTTGGGTGCATATAGTTTGTTGTAGAAGGTACTGTTGAGTTTTGCAACCTGTGTGCGCTTGTTTGTGGCATTTGGTATGGAACAGTAGTTTGCAATGCTTGCATTGCATCAGCTCTTCCTGTTGGACCCAAAAAAATCTGGAAGGGTCCATCTGTGAGTGTGAAGGTTTCCCCTAGCCCTGCCAGATTGGTTCTTCACCCCCAAGACAGGAAATGGGAAAAGTTCCGAGCTTTGATAGACTGCCAGGGTGAGAGTGGCAGGGCAGTACTAACCATATGCCAGTAAAGTAGCATGTTCTACAAACCTTTAATTTTACAGGTAAATGGAACTGATGTAACTGTACTTCCTAGAGATTTCCCTGTTTGATTCATACATCACCATTTTTATCTCTTTCCCAGTTGTGTATTGAGCCACATCTTCCACTGATGTTGTTATAGTAAGGTCTTACATAAATATTTCCATTTCTACCTCCTCTTGGTTTCCACATTCCTCTGTTACAAGTCTTCATAACATTTCAAATGCCTCCATAGGATCTCTTGTTATTTTTCTTGTCATAGGCTCCCTAAATTTGGCAACAACCCTTTCTTTTTGTTGCTAAAGTAATTCTGCTAAAAGCCTTAGTGCTCTGGCATTATGAAAAAATACTTAACTTAGTAGCACACTTTCTAGACCCATGCATATTACCCAAATACCCCTTTATTTAGGTTCATAGGTGTTTACTAAGCTAGGAACCACAAATGCATTTTTAAGCCTAGCCATGTATCCCAAATCTTTGACAAGCTCTGGTATCCTTGATAAGTGTAAGCAGGGGCTTGGGAGATGAACCATTTATGGGTTGCCTTTGTCTATTATAGACATAAGTACCAAACCAGGGATGAAGTTCCTGTTCCCCATCCAGTTGTCCAAGTTACACTGGAATTTGTTTAGGAAGGAACTCTGCTTCACATGGATGAGGGAATCTATTCCACAGAAGTGGTAGTCTCTGGGATTGTGTACCTGTCTTATAAAACAAGTAAGGTTTAAGTCTTTAGAATGGGTAATTTTGATGCAGTTTGTTTTGCGGAGATGCGTGAGGTCCATTAAGAGTGGAGTCTTACAATACCTTGTATGCCAGGCATAGATTCCCCCCCCACACACACCCTGTGGTAGATCAAATACAGGGATACAGCCTTGAGGTGGCCTGCAAAGGGCATTATACTATGTGCCCAGTTCCTGTATTCTGTTTAGTAAGAAACCACTGTGGATATTTCAGTTGGTAGATATGTCTGGTTAGGTACATTACAAAGGGAGTCCTTGTTCTCAATGATGGATCTGATGAATGCCAATTATAGTGAAACAGTGACTTTCTTGGACCTAGATGACATATCTTTGTTTATAAGTTGCACAACATAGTTATTTCCTCACTATTGTAGACATGTGATGGTCAAAGGCTAGATTATTGTCCGTCTCCCCAAGTCCCTGACTGTTGGATCAACTCTTAGGGATGTGTTGTCAACATGATAGTATCCTTTGAGAAGTCATCCACCACAGTAACTATTATGCATTTCTTGCCATTTAGTTTTAGTCCATGGCTCTGACACCTGTTGTTTTGCTGATAGCCCTACCTGGAGAACATTCATTATGTTGAGGGATAAAATGACATCTCCTAATCTGCAGTCATCTGCAAGTCAGCCAGATGCCATTGACATTGGACTTGATTTCAGAGAAGTAAATGCTAAAAAGGAGTGGTCCCAGGACCAATCCTTGAAGGAATCTGCTTGTGACTGGCCTCTTTGTAGAGATGGACTACCCAATTCTAACTTCCTTTGTCCTCTTTTTGAAGCCAGCTAGCTATATCACCAGGTGATGTAAGAGTTTTTACCGAACCTCTTGAGTTTGTCAACTATGCCCAAGTAGTTATTGTCAAACATCCTGGCCAAGTTTAGCTAGGTAGTGTGAACCATTTTGCCCTCATCCATTGCTTTGTTGACCTTCTCAAAAAAGTCCACCTGGTTGAGTAGGCATGACCTGCCCTGGACGAAACCAAATTGGGTTGGGTCCAGTGTCTTGAGGTTTCCTATGTCACTATTGATGTTTCCATGAGAAATCTTTCCATGGCTTTGCATACGAGACTAGTGAGACTTAATGGGTCTGTAGTTTCCAGGGTCTATAAATGGCCCACCTTTGTGCAGAGGAATGACAGTTGGTGCTCTCCATTCATGAGGCACAAAGCCTGTTTGGAGGCTGCAGTTAAATAGCGATTCCATAGGGCCTAATAGGTCATGTTTCATGCTATTTAGAAGACATCCTGGGATATTGTCTGGGCCCATTAATGCAGTATTCATGGCCTTGGGGAGGGCAATAAGCACCTGTTCCTAGTGATAGCAGGGGAGTTGTATTTTATGGTATTTCCTGGGAGAAAGTTGAAGGGGGGGGATACCAATTCCAGAGGGCCTGATAAGTCATGTTCCATGCTATTTAGATGGCATCCAGTAGCAATTTCAGAGGGCCTGATACGTCACGTTTCATGTTGTTTAGACTCTGCAGTTCATGTTTTGAGAGGCTCTCCTGTGTTACTCTTGCCTTTGTCATCTCCACAAAATAATTCCTCCTCTTCCCTATATCTTTGTCTTGTTTATACAGTGTTTTAATCTTCATTTTCATTTTATCCCACTAACTAGCTGTCCCTTTTGAAGCAATTTGTCTTCCTAATAACTCCCGAATCATTTTCACTACCAATTCCTTGCTTTCCTCTATTTTTAGCAGATGGGTAGGGGCTGCAGTAGTGCAGCGATTAGTGCTGCCATCTCACAGCAAGAGGCTCTCCGGTTCAATCCTCGGCTGGGGTGCCTTCTGTGCGGTGTCTGCATGTCCTCCCTATGGTCGCATAGGTTTCCCTCCAGGTGCTCCGGTTTCCTCACACATCCCAAAGACATGCTGTAGGTGGATTGGACACTCTAAATTGGCCCAAGGCATGAGTGCGTGTGCCCCTTCTGTGGAAGGTTGGGCGCCGGGCTGGCAACTTGACACCATAAAAACTCCACTGACAATCATGAGCAGACAGGTGAACCACTGTGGCGACCCCTAACCAGGCAAAGCCGAAAGAAGAAGGTAGAAAAGCTGCAGTTTTTCATTTTTGCTTCTTTATCTTGAATGTTTATCTTGGTTTTCATTGGTGTATGATCTGCAGTAGATATGGGGTGTGTCAGTGTTAAATGCACATGCTACTGTGAAATATAATTTCTGTTTAGTCTGGCCCAGTTTTTGTATTTTGGGGAATATGTAAATTCTGTGAGTTCCTGCTACTGAATGTCATATATCTGATACCAAGTATTGTAGTTATTTGAAAATATACTCTATTTTTCCAGCTAGGTTCCCTGAGACATCCTCACTACTGCAAATCAGGTTCCAATCCCTGCTATAAGTAATCCTTGCTGAGTGCTTATTTCTGCCAAAATTCTTTCTAGCTTCATTGTAGTAGTTTTAGGTGAAATGTGTCATGCTAGCATAATCACCCACCCCAATAACCCCTTACTGCCACAACTCTACCATTGTCATTTTCTCACCCTTCTGCCACTGTTGTAGCCTGTCTCGTAATTAGTATCACTCCCCTTTTCCACTTTACCTGATGTTCTGTGGAATGTCCACCCTGAAAGAAATTTTGCCAAATGCACATGTTCCTTTCTTTTCAGATGAGTCTCCTGTAACATTGATATTTGCACTTTTGCTTCTTAATTCGGTACTCTGTATTTTTTGTACATGTAAGGCCATTTGTATCCTGTATTAATATTGTTAGAGTAGCTGCTGCGATAAAAAGGTATTACTCCCACTGATTGTGTGACATTTTTTATTCTGTATTTCCAACTTTATTACACATTTCCAGTCTTCGTGCATGCACTGTTTGCCAGACTGGGCTGTTGTGCAGTTTTCTTTTTCTTATTTCAACCCGTGCCATATTTTTCAGGACATATTGCTTCATTGAAAACACTAAAAAAATTCAGAGCCTCCATTCCCTTCTAACATACAAAAAGCACCAAAACTGTGTACGTTTTCAAAAACTGACTTTTCTCCACCAGATAGGAGCAGTTGCCTCAAGTCAATGACTGTACCCAGAGGAAGATTACCCTTGCTAAAGTGCATGGTAGAACTTATGTTCCCACTTATACTGATTGCTGTCTGTTCATTTTTTATCTCTGTTCCCCTCCTAGATGTGGAAAACAACTTGCATGCTTTCAGTAAACATTAACTTTTCGCATTAAGAAAAAAGTGCACTGGCTGCCTTTTAAATAAACTATTTTAAATGCATTAAATTACTGAAGCTACTGTGGAAGTAACTACTTTGTAAAACTCTTTGACTTCCCACAGTTTCAGACTTTATTTTTCACTGAACTGTTTGCCTATGTATCTTTATTTGTAAATGTTAGTTATACCATGCACTGTATTTCACTCAGCAAATACTGTTCAGCCCTCTCATTAATTGGTTGCACCTGCAGACTGCTCGCTTCAAAGTAAAAACAGTTGGTAATGGGAAAAACACAGTAACTTTGAAAATACAGGAGACAACCTTTATAGATTTTATTCGGAGCACACACACACATACACACACCCCAGGCTGTTTGTTAGAGTGCCATATGTGATTCTGTGGAACCTCTCCATAAGTTGTTTAACATGAGTCTGGCTGCAGGTTTAGTCCTAGAAGTACGGCACACAGCACTGGTGTTACTGCTACATAAAGGTAGTCCTACTACAGACCCTAGAAACTGTAGACTCATAAGCCTGGCAAGTCTCATTTTTAAGGTCATTTTTGCACAGACATTAAAAATCTCATTAGGCTAGATCTGCAGCAGTTTGGTTTTGTATAAGGTAGATTCTGTCTGAGGCTGGCAAACTTCAAAAAGTTAGCACTAGTAGTTGACAGTGGTCACACTTTGCACACATGCCACTGCAATTTTGACAAATCATTTGACATCATCCCTTCATGCCAGAATAATTAATAAACTAAATGTTTATAAGTAGACCCCATGTGGTAATATGGATAAAAAAATTGCTAAAAGTACCCATGTCTTCAAACAAGAAACTAAGACCTATGGCTAACCGATTTTGCAAATGACTGTAAACTAGTAATCATTGTCAAATCCACCTCTGACAAAGAAGCCCTGTAACATGAACTTAAAACGTGTATACCTGATGTATTGAATATGAGTTTAAATACTAAAAGTACAACATTGTTGCCTTCTACAGAAAGACCAGCCCACCAGCATTTAGCATTGGCAATTAGGGTTACCACCTGTCCCACTTTGCGAGGGACAAGTCCCTCTTTGGGCAGTTGTGTCCTGACAAAAAATTGTAAAAATGGCAAATGTCCTGAGATTTTAGGACAATATTATTTCCTATATTTTATGTAATAGTTGCATAAAACAGTTATTCTGTATCTAAAATACCTAAATGTTATAAGAAACAGAATAAGCAACTAAAATGATGCAAGAATAAGCTTTTATTTAGGCAAAAAAGTTAAGTTCTAACCTTTGTACTGACCGTGGGTATGTGTCTGCCTATAAAATCTGATGTTTGTACCAAAAATGACCCACTTTGGCCATTTGAAAAGGTGGCAACCCTATTGGCAATGCCCTACTTCAAAATGAAAATGTAATTAAAGACCTGGGAATGTGGGTTGACAATTTCCTCTCATTTGATCACTATGTAGCAGCAGGAGAAGTTTCTTTCCCACTGAGTGAGTGGCATTGTGGGTTATCTGCCAAGGTAACCCAGTACTGCTCAGCTTTCAAAAGTTCAGGGGTCCCTTTCCTGTCTCTTCCTCTGATACTTGATTGCCTGAGCATATCTTATGAGGGAAGCATTCAGCTGTGACAGGAAGTGAGTGTTCAGTCTGTTTGTGCGATCCAAAGAAAGTTTTCTTGACAGGAGCCACTGTTTTTTTTTCTGGCTTACTGCTCAGATGAGCACCAGTTGAAGACCCCTTCCTCCCATTTTATTAGATTTATTATTCTTTCTTTTTGCATTTATTTAAAAATAAATATTTTGTAGTATTTTATTCCGTCACTGTTTACAGTAATTCCTGTGTAAATTTCTGCTTGTAGCAATGTTCATTGTCATCTGACAAATGATTATTTCTGTTTCTTCAGAAACTTTCAGTATTTGTCAAAAGTGCAGTGTGTACAGTCTTTACTGATGCTCTCCTTTTTCATCTGTTGACAGAAATATTTTTTAGCATTTATACATTGTGTAAGACTGCTGAAAATAATGCAGAACTTTTTTCAGCATTTACACGTTACTCTCATATATATATATATATATATATATATATATATATATATATATATATATATATGCCTCTGCTTTGAGTGTTTTAACATCAGTTTGAGATTTTACTGCAAATTATTTGAATCTACTATGGAGATTTTACTCTCTGACAAGAAATGTAGTTTAAATTGGTATTAAACATTATTTTATGGCAGTTTCACATGTCTAGTGTGTGGAGCTAATTTTAACACTGGATCAAATGTGATGAATAATGACACTGGGATAGCACAGATTCCAAGTTATGGTAAGTGCTTAACTCTTTTTTGGCTCATTGGTTGCTTTGGTGTTAGGACTTTGTGTACCAGAAATTCTTTCATTTTTGTTAGTTGTAAAAAAATTCTGAACACATTTCAAACATTTTTTTGTGATGATAGCACAGTTTAGCAGAGCTTAGTTATGTGGGGACAAACATTTTACTAGAAACTCTTAAGTGCTTATTGTGATACATTACCCTACCCAGCACTGTCAGTTTATTATTCTGTCTGGTGTTTTCTCCCGAGTTGTGGATCCTAACTCTGGTACCCCCCCCCCCCCATCAAATCCAGTTACATCTAAAAAAATAAAAAAACAAAATCAAAATATGTCTCAGCCTATGGTTACTGATTGTGCTGGGGCCACTCTTTGGCTTGCAGACCACTTACCATTTGCCCCGCCTCCCTCTAGTGTAGCTTTGCCAGCAACTATGGAATATGGTTTAGACACATCCTCTGGGTCTGTTCCAGTACCTGGTGCAGGTATGGGAGAATGAAACCCTTTAGTTACAGGACCCCTTGCCAGAGATAATAGTGTCCCCCCAGATATTTTATCTAGTGGTGAAGTTCACAGAAAAAGAAAGAGGCTTCATCATACAACTGATAATCAGATTATAGCTGTTTATAGCTGCGGTGGTGGTGCTGCGGTAGCGCTGTCGCCTCACAGTAAGACGTTGTCCCATTTGATACTCAGCTAGAGCATCTTCTGTCTGGAGACGTGCGTGAATGGGTGTACCTTCGTTGAAGGTTGTGCATCAGGGCCGGCAACTCGGCACTTAAAAATCTACTGCCAATCATTAGCGGACCGGAGTTCCGCTGTGTCGACCCCTAACCGGGAAAAGCCAAAAGACACAACAACAACATAAGACAGATGTAGTTTCTTTGGTTAAGAGTGCTCTGCAGACAGCTAATTCTAGTGGTTGTGTCTTCATATATGGCTCTAGGGCTAGTTTGGTTAGAGACCTTTCTGTTTCAGAGAATGAGGAGGAATTGATACAGATAATAGTCGTTTCCTAGTTGACAGTGTGTCCAGTTACTCTGATTCTTTGGTAGGTGAACCTGAGTTTAAGTCCAAACATGTATTCACTTTTCCTTAGATAATTGCTAGATTTAATGATGATTCTGCTTGGGAGCAGCAGGAAATACCCCATATGCTAGGCAGATATGTATGACATTATTGAGGATGAGATACCCAACCCAATTCTGTGGCTTTTCACCTATTTTACCGGCTTTGTAAGATTATAAAGTAGCCCTCAAGATATTGGTGTCTAAATCTAGTAGTCCCTAAAAAAGCTCAGAAAATGTAGGGACTCCTCGGATATGACAGGTCTCATCATTTGACTGCTGACCCAGCTGCAGTCTCCCCAGCTGCCTGCTCAAATAAGTCCTTTGCTTCATGTAATCCGGTGTCCTTTTATTAAAAATGAAAATGGTTAGGTCTTCAGGGCAAAAGGATGTCTTTCTAGTAGTTTATTTGAATGCTAAATTATCAAGGCTATAAGTTATAATTTATTCTGCAGTGTGTGTACAATTTGGATGATTTTTCTGTATCCTTACCTGCGGAGCAGAAGTCTTGTATGAATGAAATTTTTCTAATTTGACTTGGGTTTCCAAACATGCTTTGAGAGGTGTGCTTGAATATGAAGGTACAGTCTTGAGAAATGCTGCTGCTTCTGTTAATTAACTCATTAACACCTTTGTGGTTTGGAAAGTTGCACCTCTAGCAGCCTATGTACAGCTTGCATTTCAGAGAATTTGTCTAAAAAATAAACTTTAAAAACATGATAAATGTACATATGGTAGCTGTGTTATCAGTAATAAGTATTCTTCACAGTGATGATGCATTCATAGTGTTTTTCATAAAAACTGTAATATATTATGCACACAAAGCCCAAATTATATTTTTTTTCTAAACTTTCACAAGCAAATGTTCATAACTTGAAAACTGTACAACATAGACATACATTGTTAGAACATTTTTGTTAACCAGCAAGAAATTCCTCTCGAAATGCATGTTTACAGAAATATGAAAACATGTTTAATTATATAATTGGCAGTATAAGGAATACTGGGCATCTCTCAAGATGTGCAACTTGCAGTACGGATATTGGTTTTCTTTAGTAACATTTGTGCAACAATTGTAAGTCGCATAGTTATTCAGGTATTAAGTACATATGGAAATATTGCTCATTTTCATAATTAATAGCAAACAACTAGCAATATTTCCAGTGTAGTTTGATATAAACCACCATTTTCAGTGAACTTTCCTGTCTCCCACATTGGTGTTTCGCACCATACACTTTAATAAAATGTAGGTCTTGTAGTTATGAAAATATGAACATAGATATGAAAATATGAATATGTGGCAAACAGACTAATTTCTCTACTGGAGAACATCCTAAACTTAACCATCTTAGTGTTAAAGAGCTCCTTGCCCTTTCTAATACTGCCTGTTATTAGCTGGCAAGTCACTTAGTTAAAAAGCTAGACCAAAAAAAAGTTCTGGATGCTATAAGGAGGTGTTAGTGTGAACTGGAAGTATACAAAAAAGCATTAGTCTTGAGTGATGGTGTGCTTGGTTACATAATCAGAATTTCTCTGATTTAAAGACCGAAACTTTAAATGCACCTTTAAGTTTGAAGTTTGTGTTTGAGCCCTCTGTTACACAGATTGTCAAACAGTGGGATGATGGAAGCACATTAATGCATGGGGATATCTAGGATGTTCCGTGTACTAAGATCTCCCCAAACAAGGCATCTTCCTTCAAGGGGCAGAACAAACAAAAATCCCAGCCGAGCAAGTTAGGGATCCAGAAGGAAATGGCAGGAGACTAATTCTTTGAAGCCAAATGAGAGGTTCCTTTCCAAAAAGGATCAACCCTCAGCAAAGGAATGACTAGGCAGTGTCACAGAGCACCCATATCCCTCTTTCTGCCTTCCTTCTCTTCCTCCTTCCCCCAGGGTCTCTCTCAACCCTGCCGCCTGCCCACAAAGTAGTCTCTAAAAATGAGTTCTGAAAATAATTAAGAGTTCATACACTTGGCAGTGGATAGAAGATCTTCCCCCTTCCAGTGTAATTCCCCCACACCAACCAGACCAGACAGAATGTGCCATCACATGGTAGAAACTGGAGTCATAGATCTGGTGCCTGCAGTACACAAAGGAAAAGGATTTTGCTTCAGAATCTTTTCTTTGGTGCCAAAAAGGAAGCGCTCCTGGAGACCCATCCTAGCTTTGACCTTTCTAAACACTTTTGTAAAAGTTCCAAAATTCAAAATGCTGATCTTGGCAGTCAAGTCCTAGAGTTGCTTCCCAGACCACTGTTTTGTGGAGACTCTAGACCAGTGATGGCGAACCTTTTGGGTTTGGTGTGTCAAAATCTCCTGTCACAAAATAATTCAGACCACTTCACATGAACAACAATTGCAAAAGCAGTGTCTGTGTTGGTGATTGCTGGTGTCACCCAAAACATGTCATCTTTGACACGCATGTCATAGGCTTGCCATCACTGCTCTAGACCTCAAGGATGGTGCTTATATTTCCTATTGCTCCCATTTCAGGATTTTTTTTAAATTTGCTGTGGGTTGCTTACATTATCAGTGTACAGTATTACCTTTTGACTATCTGCTGCACCTTGAGGTTTTGCAAAGTTTCTGTCCCCAGTAGTTGCCTATTGCAGAACCATAGGCATCCTCATTTTTCCTTATTTAGACCACTTCCTGGTTTGTGCAAATTTTGTATCCAGGTGCTCGAAGTCCTTGGACAAGGTCGCATCCCTCCTTTCCTACCTGGGCTTCAACTTGAACCTCTTTCCTGACACCCACTCAATGAATTGTTTTTGTGGGGTGTGGGATAGACACAGTTAAAATGATGCCTTCCTGCTAGAAGACCAAGTTCTGACTTAACATGGTATTTGTTTGGATTTCTCTCTCCTAGATGTGGCCTCAGAGAGTTCTTTAAAATTCTATGTCTAATGGCATCACTGATCCTCATGATACCACTAGCCAGACTACACACAAGAAAAATTCATTGGCACTTGAATTGTTGGAGGCAGCACCTTCAACCATAACTCTCAGTTGTCAAGATTTTTTATGCATATTTTGGTCTGTTCCTTATCAAATGTGTTTGTTTCCTAGAAAATCCTTGAGGATTGAAGTTACTAAATTATGACATGTTTTAGTTTCAGACTTCATATCCTTTGCAAAATGCTTGCTAATGTTAAACCTGTTTTGTCAACTGTCTAAGTTTACAAGAGGAATATTTAAAAATTGTCCCTCTTTTTGGGCTTTTGTTTCCTCCCATTATTTTTGCTTTGTCTAGATTTCTTTCAGTAAGAGGTTGAGAGGTATGCCTTCATCCCTTGTATTTCCAGGTACCGGTATTGTAAACTGTGGAACAGGAACTGCAGTGGTGTAGGGATCAGCTGTGTCTGAATCTAGGACTCCTGTTCTCTATTCATACCCAGTTCAGTCTGTCTAGACAGACACTTCAGATTTTTCATGGGGAGCAATACCTATGGGGGGTGCAAGTGTAAGGCTTGTTGTGTCTTCAGTACACACCGAAGCACATACAATTAAAAGATGTTGGCAGCAATTTGTACCTTAAATGTTCTTCGCCAGTTGTGGATTCCGGGTTTTCTTCTAGTGGTCACAGATACTACTGTGATGTAGTACCTAAACCAGCAGGGGGGGGGGTACAAGGTCATACCCCCTTTCCTAGTGGTGGCAGACAGATTAAGCAGATCCTGGACAGACTTTCACAAGTGGAAGCTCCATGTAGAGTGTTCAAGAGTTGATCTGTGGAGAACACCTCAAATAGAGCTGTTTGCATCCAGACAGACAAAGAAAAAATTCTGTTCAAGGCATCTTTGCAGCCTTTCTTGGAAGACAGATGCGGTTATTCCCACGGTTGGAAGTGTTCTTGTATGAATTTCCACCCTTTCCATTAATTCTCAAATTATTTCTAATGATTCCGAAAGAATTACCAAAGATCATTGTGGAAACTCCCCTTTTGCCCCAGACAGTGTTGGTTTTCCCTTTTAATGGAATTGGCCAAAGGCAGTTACCACAGGCTTCCTCACGGACTAGATGTGCTGCACAGCATCATGAGTGAATGGTGCACTACATCTTAGATCTGTTTCTATTAGCGGAGTGGATAATTCTGTTTTGGTACTTTTAGGTACTTGTTCCATGCTGATGTACAGCAGGTATTTAAGGAGACAAAAAACATCGAACTAGAAAGCCTTATGTTAATGAGCGGAAGAGATTTTATAGGTGGAGGAGATACCTATTCAATAACAGAGGTCCTAAAAGGGTTTCAACCCCTCTGTTTTTGTCAATTTGTGTAAGCTAATTAGAGATAGTTTGTCATGTGCTTCTATTAAAGTGCATCTTGCAGCCATTTCAGGTTGCGTGCCCATGTATCCCCCTCTTTCATCTCTTTTTATGGTAAAACAGTTTATGAAAGGAGTGTTGCATGTGAGGTGAATGCAAATTCCTCCTCCCTGGCATCTCATATATTTGCTTGAAAAAATTTACATTGCCTCCCTTTGAACCTGCCTCTCAGGCTGATTTATCTTTCATTACTTCGAAGACCGTTTTACTTGTTGCTCTGACATCTACAAAGGCATAGCAAGTCTCTGAGCTGCAAGCTGTCATGGTGGGTCAACCCTATCTGATTTTTCACAAGGTCATGGTTGTATTACTTACTAATCTTTCATTCATGCATAAAGTTTTCTTAGTTTACTTTGAATCAAGCCAGAAAATATTTAGAAGCACTGCCCCTCTTCTGTGTCTTATCACTCCCCAGAGGAGACCTGTGCCTTACCTTCCGAGCAGTCTGGTACCTAATAGCCCAAGATCTCTTGTACCGTCACAAATCAAATGGTCCCACTAATGCCAAAATAAAGGTGTCTAAACCTGCTTCAGTAGATCAGTAAAACAAGGCGGAGAAACTGATTTATTAATTATTTCTGGAATAGACTCCTCCTGCAGATAAAGATGTAATGTACTCTTTCTTCAAATGAGACCTGGATAGTTGTATGAGTATTCATAAGTTCACCCCATCCTTGGCTGGCCAGGCCTTTTTTGATTGGGGAGATAATCTATAATGGGAACTGTCAATATTTAATAGTGCCAAGACTCTGTATCCATCGAATTTCAAATAATTCCTATACCTAAGGAGATTAAACACCTTTTCTTTGTAGGTTCATAGGTAAGTACTAGACTATTTGACCTTGCTGGCCATTTAAGCCTAGCCAGTTTCCCTTTGTGTTCAAATTAGCCTATCCCATTTGATTAGAGATAGGCCTTGCACATCCTGTGGTAGATAGTTATATATATTGCCTGTTATGAGAGTAACTGAGATCATACCATAGAAAATTGAGGGGGCCTATACATGGGATAAAGCATTTAGAAGCTCTCTCTGCCCATTAATACTACAGACAGTCCTGGGGTAAATTTTCTGTTTCCCATCCATAGAGGCAAGTTTTCTGAAGATGGACTGGGAATGAACTTTGTTTTATGTGGATAAGGGAGTCTGTTCCAGAGCAGTGGCATCCTCTGCGAGTTACACCTGTTCCTCTAAACTATTCTGTTAATGTTGCAGAAGAGGTTTAGTCCAGTGTTTGGAGGTTCCCTATATCCTTATTTTAGTTTCATGATAAATAAGTCTTTCCATGGCTTTGCGTATGATGCTGTTCAGACTTGTGGGTCTGTAATTGCCTGCGTCTGTGGAAGACAGCACCTTAAGCAGAGTAATGACTGTAGCTGCTCTCCTTTCACTTGCTCGAGCCGTGTATGAAGGTTGAGAGTAGACAGTGTTAGGAGTGTGACTAAATTGTGCTTCATACTATTTAAGATGCATCCAGGGATACTATTGTCAGGACCCATCAATGCAGTATTTTTTACTTTTGATAGCACATTTTGGACTTGGTCTTGTATGGTAGCTGGAGGCAAGCCAGTTTCAGGTTTATCTTGATGAATAGATTGAAGAGAGACAGATAAAGTTAGAGCTCAATTTATTGGCCAGTAAGTTTGCTGTATCTTCTGGCTCAATGTATGTAACTTAATTCACAATTGCTTCAGCACAGTCTTGGACTGTGCTTTTGAGATCATGAACAATTAAAAATGCCTTACAATTGTATTTTGCTTGAATAGCTTTTTTATTAGCTTTGGTATATTTTATTAAGCTCCTGAATTGTTTGTTTTAGTTACAAGGGCTCTAATATTCTGTGAATCACACTTCTTATTTTAGTCAAAATTATTTCCCTTTCATTATAAATTTTGTCGAAATGGTTCTGCAAGGTGAGTTTATTGATGTTCTTCGTTCCACATTGCTGCAGTCCTTACTATTGGGTTCATATCCTCAGTCTTTTGCCGCATGGTCCGATGCAGAAGCAGTTTGTGCAGGTTGGCGTTCTGAAATATTCAGTTTCAGACCGAATCAGAGTTCAGTATTTAACGGATGTCAGAAAAGTGAATAACTGTATTTCTTGGGAAACAGATACCTCTTACCATACCTTGTGTATACCTTGTTTAGGTTTAACAAACGCACTATTAAGAGGAGGTTAGACTGTGCCAGGTTAGTGTTTGGTGCCGCCGGATGCAAGGACAAATAGGGTTGATGAACCAGCCAGAGGTTTTGCCAGGAGTTTCTATGGAGTCTCAGGCAGAAACTTTACTGTTACAGGATGTGCCTTCTCAGGAGGTAGGCCAGGCTGAGGGGCTTCTCAGGTAACTGTTCTTCCCTCTCTTCCCAAGGTAGTTAGAGCCTCTCCTTCTGTTGCCAAAACTTCTTTGAGAGGTAGGCCAAGTTCAGCTTCAGTGGGGTTCTGTACCTAAGAAACATATGCTTAAAATGGCAGAAGATTTGATTACTATGATTAGAGGTTCTATGCCCCTCCTGATAAGAGGCCTAGGGTGGAACCGAGTTTGATAGTTTTGAACAGTGTTCAGAGGCTTCTGAGTCTTGAAGATTTGCAGGAGTATCCTCCTTATTCTGATTCTGATGTGGATGATTCCACTCCTACAGCTTCTCCTCCTGAGGATTTCTCATTTTCAGAGACTCTGCATTCCATGAGGGAGCACATTAAATGGGAAGGCCAGGATTACTCTGATTCCAGGAAAAGGCATAGGGAATTCTTGTTTTACCCCAGCATAGGCCCTTAGCTATACCTCCTGTGTTGAATGTGGTGGAAGATGTTTTTGCAGAGGCTTCCCTGAACCCTGACTCTTTGCCTCCTGCTCCTGTTAAACCTGATAGGTACTATAGGGTGCCCAAGCTCATAAGTATTTGTTTAAGAGTCCTAGGGCGGACCCAGAAACTGTTTCTCAGGGGCCTAAAGGTGTTAAGGCCTCTGTGGTTAAAAATCCTGTTCCCACTGATAAAGAGGCAAGGGCTTTGGATAGGTGGGGAAAGAAAGTGTATACTTCTTCCACTCTAGCCATGAGAGCGTTGAATTGTCAGTTTCACATGCTAAAATATCAAAATTATCTCCTTTCACAATTGAAATCTAAGGTGGATGCTTAAGGTATTGAGTGTAAAGAGTTGCTGGATTTGGTTCATGTGTCTGAACAAGTGGGTAAGCATTCTTTGCAATGTGGTTTTGATGCTGTACAGGCCTCCTCGAGGGTGGCTGCCACTAGTTCGGTTCTTCGCAGGCATGCCTGGTTGAGGGATCAGAATTTAGCTGAGCATGTTAAGACAAGGATTTTGGATGCTCCTTTACAGTCTGATGTGTTGTTTGGTTCGCCTGTGGAAGCAGTTTTAAAGAAAATGGAGGACAAAGCTAAGTCTATGCAAACTGTTAAAGATTTTTGCAGGTGCAGCCACCAAGTTTAGTAGAAATTGGCCTGCTAAGGGGTGGACATATCCTGCTTATGATTCCCAGTCTAGGGGTAGGTCCAGAGCTCAAGGTTCTTTTAGGCCTAGAACAGGCAGTTCACCTGCTCAGACTTCTGGTGAGGGCAGGGGTCAGTCCTTAAACAGACTCAATGACCTGCCTTTTCAGCTGCCAGTAGTCTCGTTCGCCTGGCAGCTCCTTTGGGAGGAAGACTGTCTCTTTTCAAAGAAAATTGGGATTTAATTACTCAAGACAGATGGGTGTTGGATATCATTCACCACGGTTACAGGTTTTATTTCCATACAATGCCCCTTTCAAAGGCATGCTCCTCCACAAAGAAAAGAGGCTCACAAGCAAATTTCTCAGTTACTCCAGATGGGGGCCATTCAGCCAGTCCCTGTATCAGAAAGGGGCCTAGGATTTTATTCTCGCCTGTTCCTAGTACCAAAGAAGGGGAACACGTGGAGACCAATTTTGGATTTATCTATCCTCAACACTTATCTGGACATTCCCAAGTTCAAGATGTTGACGTTACAACAGCTTTTACCTCTGCTGGGCAAAGATCACTGGATGGTAACTTTAGATCTCAAGGAAGCTTACCTTCATGTGCCTATAAGACTAAGTTGCAGGAAGTATCTGCAGCTGGAAATTCTCATTATCAGTTCTCTGCATTGCCCTTTGGCTTATCTACTGCGCCCAGAGTATTCACAAAGGTTCTGGCTCCAGTGATAGCTTACTTCAGGCTACAAGGAATTCAAATCTATCCTTACTTGGACGACTGCCTGATTCTGGCTCAAGAAAAGGAAGACCTTCTACAGCATCTGGAACATGTTATAGCAGTGCTAAGATGCCTAGGGTATTCTGTCGAAATAAAGTCCAGTCTAGTACCCTCTCAAAACATGTGCTTTCTGGGTGTGAGACTGAATACAGCAGCCCAGATGGCCTTTTAACCCCGGACAAACAAAAGAGTCTATCACTTTACTTCCATCAACTATCTCATCAGTCCGTGCTGACTGCAAGGACAGTCCTTCAAGCATTAGGGTTCATGGCATCTTGTATTCTGGTGCTTCCCAATGCCAAACTGCATATGAGGAAGCTACAATGGTATCTCAAAATGTATGGACACAGCACTGCCAGGATTTGGACACTGTCATTCAAATAATACCTTGCCTTCAAAAAGATTTTTGTGGTGGGCTCAGGAATGTCACCTAAACAAGGGACTCTCTGTGACCCGCCAGAGGCGAGTCAGATTTTAACGACAGATGCCTCGGACATTGCTTGGGGAGCTCATCTAAATGGAAAGTGGATACAAGACAAGTGGCCTGCCAGACTACAGCATCTACATATCAACATGAAGGAGATGTTAGCAGTCCAGTTTGCATTAATGGCTTTCAAGGAGTTACTTCTTCCAGGGCAGGTGTTGATTCTAACAGACAACACAACTGTCATGTGGTACATCAACAAGCGGGGAACACATTCTTATCCTCTATGCAGGCAAGCAATGATTTTATGGGAGACTAAGCTTGCAACTAACTCTTCAGGCAAGGTTTCTGCGGAGCACAGAACTCCTTAGCAGATGTGTTAAGCAGACAAATCATGGATCCCGTGGAAACTGGATCTTCATGTATTTCAGAAATTGACAGTGTCATGGGGAACTCCAGACATAGATCTGTTCGCTTCTCCTCTAAACCACCAGCTGCCAAAGTTTTGCACAAAGGGGTTTCATCACACAGCTTGGAAAGTGGATGCTCTGTCTTTCAGTTGGAAAAACCTTCATGTGTATGCCTTTCCACCTCTGCCTCTTCTTCTAAAGGTGCTATTAAAAGTCAGACAAGACAAGCCAAGGATGATTTTGATAGCTCCAGCAACACTGGTACCCACTACTAAGGAGTCTGGTAAGGAAGCCTCCATGGCCTTTACCTTTGATTCCTCATCTGTTGTCTCAGAGGGACGGTCATCTGCTCAATGTCAAGCTTCACTCTCTTCATCTAACAGCCTGGCATATTCTGTGTTGAAACACAGCAGGTCTCAACTTCCTCAACAAGTTTTAAATGTGATTATGGAAGCTAGAAGACCTAGTACAAGGAAAGTGTACGCAGAAAAATGGAAGAGATTTTTATTTTGGAGTACAGCAAAGAATTTGGAGATTTCTGAGCCTAATTTGAGTGTGGCTCTTCAATATCTTACTGAGTTATTGGACAAAGGTTTGTCCTTCTCTTCCATTAAGATTCATGCTGCAGCAATTTCAGCTCACTATGATTGTGACCCACCATTGTTTTCGCATCCTTTGTTCAAGCAGTTTCTTAGGCAAAGAATATAAGACCCCCGAGCTCCTACTCCTGCTTGGGATCTCAATTTTGTGTTGGAAAACTTACTCTACAACCTTTTGAGCCTGCGGCTACTGCTGAATTGAAATACTTGTCATGGAAGACTGCTTTTCTGTTGGCTATTACTTCTGCAAGAAGGGTGTCTGAGTTGCAGGCCCTTATGGCAGTAGAGCCCTTTTTGATTTTCCATAAGGATCATACGTAGCGTACTAATCCTTCCTTTATGCCTAAGGTGGTTTCTAGTGTGGCTTTAAACCAAACTATTCATTTGCCTACTTTTTATGCAGACCCCCAAAATAAAGGGGAAAAGATTTTGCACACTTTAGATGTACACAGGCAATTGTTATTATTTAAGCAGGACTAAGGATTTTAGGCAGTCTCAGCAGTTGTTTGTTTCTTTTGCTTTGAGTTCAGGGCAAGCCTGTGTCAAAACAAACTATTTCTAGGTGGATTGGGTTTTGCATTGCATTTTGTTATTCCCATCATGGCAAGGAGATTCCAGCTGGGATTAGGCCTCATTCCACTAGGGCTACTGCCACTTCTGCAGCATTTCTAAGGGGGGTGGCAACTAAGGATATTTTGGAGGCAGCTACTTGGAGTTCAGTGCATACTTTCTCTAAGCATTATCACCTTCCTATCTACTCTAAGTCTAGGGCTGGTTTTGCCACAGCTGTTTTGCAAGGCATGTTGTCAGCTCCTACTTCTTTATGATTTGCCAGCCTCCCTTACCTCTGCTTTGGGATTCTACCCAAGTAAGGACTGCAGCAATGTGGAGCTAAGAACATAGTACAGTTTTGTACCTACCATAAATGTAGATGTTCGAGGATACACATTGCTGCAGTCTCCCTCCTTCCCCTCTGTGTTTAGGGGTGATTGTGTAGGTGAGGTTATCTGCTGATATTTGTGTATATATTTTTGTATATATTGTACATATTTTTGGTGCAGGTATTTTGGGCCTTGTCTTTTTAGGGTCTTATGACATCTGGGGCAAGAAAAGACTGAGGATATGACGTCGGTCATGCGCATTAGTACCCTGACGCATCGACGCCAGTTCCACGCGCCTGACCGACGTCAGCCATATACTCTGGTATTCGGGCCGACTGGACAGCGGACTACCCAATAGTAAGGACTGCAGCAATGTGTATCCTCGAACATCTACATTTATGGTAGGTACAAAACTGTACTTTTTCTAGCCAAGTCGCCTTTGTTGTGGGCTGTTTGCTGCCTCACCTTTTAAAATTCCTGTTTTGTTTGCATCTTCACTGTGTAAGCATGAATCTAAGCTGCAATTGGCGACTTGTGTTGAAGGTATTTTCCATCTGAAGCCTCATATAAGGAGCATTGATTTCAGTTTTGCATCATAGGTTTGTCATGGCCATGTGAATTTGCCTTCTGTTGCGTAATGTTTGTCATGAGTTAAGATGTATCCTTTAAAACATTCTGTCGTTTGTCACTTTTACTTGAAATATATTGGGATGTAGTAGTATTTGAAACCAGGTATTACAGCAATAGCATAACTGTGCTGTACTCTAAATGAAACAGCTTTGTGTGGTATTCTTTTGCTCTTCACCTTACCGAATAGAAACAGTTGAAGACACTCACTTGCATCCAAGTTGATGCACATGGTAGCCAGGATCCTTCATTCAAGTCTTCTAACCAAAAGCAAGCTGATCTGCAGATGCAAGTATAAAAATTGCCCACTGCAGTAGATTTTTCATGCAACTTTCAAAAAATTAGCAGTCCAGGTCTGACATTCAGAGAGGAGGTGCTTCAGGGAATGCAATTGGTCAGGTGTTCCATTGCTACTTTTTTTGTAACTGAGTAGATGCATGGTGCTGAAGTAAGCATTAGGATGTTTTGTGCTGATTTAGTATAGCCTTCTATTGAGGTTTGTAGCCTTTAGCTTTTGAACTGGTTGTTGAGAAGTTTTTCAGTAATCTTTTATCCTCAAAGCTAGCCAGGTTGCAGCATTTTCAAGTTTCAGATCTGAACTCTTCAGTATGGTTGCACTTATGTCAGCATTATTTGAATATTTGTCCTTGAGTAATTTGAAGATATCCTTCCATGTCACTGTTGCAGTATTCTTCACCTAAGAGATCGCCTGCCAAGGACAGCCTAACACTCAGTATGCAAAAGCCTTCAGTTCTTATAGACCCATGTGTCACGTTTGCTTCCTTTGTAAGACATAAGGCATAAGTGCTCGTTTGGAGTTTTTTCTCTCCTTTTTTGCTGGTATTGTGTTCATCATCCAGAAAGGAAAATGGTAGTATGGGAGGCAGGTTTCTCATAGACGGTCACAACCATGTCTTTTTTGCTTGGGTGGTTTACATGATCATACCCAGTGTTCTGTCTCTGCCAGGCATTTGTGCCTAAATCTGCTGCCACCTTGTCCTTCAGGGCCATTAACTACCAGATTCATATCACCAGGTATACTTTGGCCTTCCTTTCCCAGGTGTCTAAGGTGGTTTTTGACCGTTGTGATTCTGAGGGAAAGGCTTCTGTTAAGTTTTAACTTTATCAAGTTGCCCGACACTCTAACTGCACCTATGGTGCTGCTGCCTTTGGTTCAGTCATGAGGTGTTATTTTTGGCCAGGTCTTCAGACTTTGCCTGATGACATCAAGGCAAAACTTTTGGGTGCTCCTCTCTCAAAGTATTTTTGGGACTGTTGCTTCTAACTTAAGTCACTCCAAGATAAGGGTAAGGCCTTAAAGGAGCTGAAACATATTCTTGTTTCCCCTTTTCCCAAGTTTCATAGGAACTATTCTTCTAAATCTGCCTTTGTTCATAGGTAGACTTACCCCCCTCTTCTAAGGGTAAGAAAGGTCATAAGTGTATTCCTTTTGCTAAGTCTACTCATTTTCCTTCCTCCCAGAAACCACCACCTCAGAATGTCTGGTTCTGTTTGACATTGGCCTTCCCTTCTCCTCGGCAATGTCCCCTTGTCTCTCCACCTTTTCTCATCTCTTCTGAAGTGGTTTTGGATCACTTTAGATTCTTGGGTTGCCTTGATTATTTCTGGGGATATTTTGTGGTTTGGAAATCCCTTCCTCCCTTTTCAGACATCCCCAAAACTTCTCGAGAACAGCTTCCCCATTTTCCAAAGGTTCTGCAGTCCCATTTGTATCAGGGCACTATTCAGCCCATTCCTCTCATCCAGGTGGGGAAGATGTTTTACTCCAGATGTTTTTCCTTCAATGGAAGGCGAGTACATGAAGACCAATTCTAGATCTCTTTACCTGCTCAGTAGTTTTGTCAAGATCTTTTCTTTGCAGTTATCGCTTCAGACATTGTTTCCTTCCCCAGGCCATTCTGTTGCCTCTGGATTTCAAGGATTCATGCCTTCACATAACCCATTCATCATCTTGTCAGGAATTATTTTACATTTCCTTGTCTCTTCCTTGCATTTTCAGTTCTCTGCTTTACCCTTTGGCCTTTCTACAGCCTTAAGTGTATTCTTCAAATGCTTCTCTCCTGTCTTTGTTTTTTGCGGGCTTTGAGGTTGCAGATTTTTCCCACTCTAGATGATCTGCTTGTTCAAGCTGCTTTTCCAGCAGTCTCTACAGAATCTCCAGTTTACTAACTCATCTTTTAACACAGTCTGGAGTTTGGTATAAACCTCTGGAAATCTGTTCTGACACCTTCCCAGGATTGTGTCCATCGGATGCAGGTTTCAGACTGTTCCCATGCTGGCATCTCTTCCTCTCCCCACAGCTCTTGTCTCTAACAACCTTTTTCTATTCTTTTCTTCATTTGTCATGACCAGGAAGTTTCTCGGGGTTCTGGGATTTATGGCTTCCACAATTCCCATGCTCCTCATTCAGCTTCATATGAGGAAATGTCAGTGGTACCCCAGATCAGTGTGGCTTCAACATTGCTACCCCCTGAAGTTCCCTCTTCTTTTTCCTTGTCTCAAGCTCAAGTTTCATTGGTGGATTAATCAGCTCTGTCAATCCAGGGCTTCTCTTTCAAGCTCCAGTTCCCACTCAGTAGTTTTCAAAGATGCCTCGGACAGGGGGTGGGATGCCTCTTTGGCCCCCTGAAGGTTCAAGGAGACTAGCCTCTTTATAAGATGTTGGATCATGTTAATGTAAGAGATGAGAGCTTTGCTTTTGGTTTGCAAGCTTTTCATTCCCTCTTTCATCCCTGGCCCTCAAAGTCTTCACATAAAGTACCAAAGTGATGTGGTATGTCAACAAGCAGGGGAGCATGAGGTTGTATCTCCTTTTTAAGGAGTGGGATGTAGCTGTCCAATATCAAGTGACTCTTCAGGCAGTTACATTCCTTCAGAGCACAGTCTAGTGGCAGACTCTGAGCAGGTCCAGAACACAAGGGCATAAATTGATGCTTCACAGAGATGTGTCCCTGGACATTGTCCATTGGTGGGTATTGCTTAGGTAGGTTGCTTTGCATCCTGTTTGAACAGACAACTTCCTCTATTCTGTTTCAGAGTCCCAAGTCATCTGACTTAGAAAGTGAATATCCTGTCTTTTCCTTGAAAGGGGATATTTCTTTATGCTTTCCCATCCCTTCCTATGTTGTTAGAGTCTGCACTTTATCAGGCTGGACTCTACCAAAATCTTGCAGGTAACTCCCTTTTGGCTCAGACAGCATTGGTTCCCTCTTTGCTCTCACTTGGTCAGGGGCAATTACCACAAGTTACACACCAGGTAGATCTCCTCACACAAGATAAGGGATATCTTGTCCGTCCTAACCTGTCAACTGTTCAGCTGAAACTGGGTGATAAGGTTTTGATCCCTTTTAGGCATCTCTCTTCTGAGGATGTGTTCCAGGTTCTGCAGGAAGCTAGGAAACCCACTAACTGAAAATACTACATGTCCAAATGGAAGAGATTTTCTATCTGGTGCCTCTCTCTCCATCATGATCCCCTATGTCTGGAGATTTCTCTGGTTCTGTCTCATTGGTTTGATCTGCTCCATAGGTTGGCATATTCTTCAGTTAAAGCTCACCTGTTGGCATTTTTTGCTTGTCTGTCCCTGACTCCTCCCCTGGTCTCTAGGTTTGAGATCAAGCAGCTTCTTAAAGGCATCATTCATATCAGGCCTCCCAGTAAGTCTTTTCTGCTGCCTTGACCTCAATTTTGTACTTAAAATTTGACCTAGGCTCCTTTTGAGTCTGATTCTTTGGATTCCCCTGAACACTGTACTTGGAAGACTGTTCTTTTCCCCCTTACTTCAGCCAAGAGAGTATCTAAACTTCAGGCTCTCATTTCTATTCCTTCCTTTTTATATTTTCATGCAGACATAGTATCTCTCTGCTCTAATCCTTATATGCCCAGGGTGGCCAGTGAGTTGTCACACAGTCATCTATTCATCTTCCCTCCTTTTTACCTTCTCCAGTCTGCCAGTGAGAAAGGTCTTCACACCTTGTATTTGCATAGACATCTCAGACATTATTTAGATAAAACTAAAGTTACTCAAAAATCTGAGCAGCTTTTGTTTCTTTTCATCTTAGGGCATTGGGTTTGCCTGTTTCTAAGCAAACCAGCTATTCCTGGATTTCTAGGGCCATTTCCTTCTATTCTTTTCATGACAGATGTCTCCTCATCCATAAAGGTACATTCCACTATGGCAGTTATCTCCTCTGGTGCCTTTTTCAAGGGTCTGGATACCAATTCTATCCTTGGGACTGCTACTTGGCTCCTCTTCATACTTTCACTAAACTTTACAATTTGGATGTTATTTGAAAGGCCAGAGTGGGTTTTGCCAGGGCTGTTCTACATGGGTTTTGTGGAAGGTCCCTGTGTGCCTTCCTCCTCCCAGGCTTCTTCTTGAGCTCTTGTACTTTCCCACAGGTGAAGAATACTGCTCTGTGATATGGAAGTATGTTGTACAGTTACAGTTATGTAAAATAACCATAGATGTCTTTTCACTTTTGCAGTATTCACTCCCTCCCGCCTTCCCCTTCTGTCCTGGCTTTTGCCTTGTGGTTCGTTTCCCTCCTGGCTGAGGAGACCTTCTCCCTTTATTTTTTTCCTTCTGGGTGAATATGTTCTTTATCCCCGAGGGCGTTCGGTTCCTTCTGGGGCTTTTTCAGTTCTGAGCGTTTGCTTCCATCCATCACCTTTATGCCCTACATCTTGCACCTGGTGTGTATGCATTTCATATGGCACCTATAAGAGCTGAAGGGTTTGGTATACTGAATGGTTGCTGGACTATCCTTGCAAGGAGATCCCTTAGGTGAAGAATACTGTAACAGTGAAGAGGATGGCATCTACTGTTACAGTAAAACTTTACACAACCGTACTTTCTGATGCCATTACCTAAATGAACTGGCAAACTTCCAAATTGCTTGTAGGTGTGTATATCAAGTATGAGTTTGTGTGTGTCTCTCTTGTAATTAACTCTGTTAAGGATGTCAATTAAATTTCTGTCTTGAACATACTGTGTCTGAATAAGCATCAGGTGACAAGACAGTCCAGAAAAGCAACAATCTGAGATTTGCTGAGCTTTTGAATTTCACTCTTAACTAGTAAGTTACTTCACCTGTGTCCTTTTTACACTGCTCATTGATGGGAGAATGTTATTTGAATGTAAAGAGGTTCTTTCTGCAGTATTTAGGATATAGATAACATAGTCAAAGATTTTGGTTTTTGAATGAATGTAAATTGCATTTATGAAAGTGTTCTTTTGTGGAAGCATTTTTTTGAAGACATTTTACAGGTTAGACGGGTAGAGCAAGTTTTACAAAGTTAAAGCATTAATATCTACTTGTTTTTCAGGAACCAGTGAAAAGAATATTAGCGCTTACAGAAACCTGCTTAATAGAGCGTGATCCTGCTACTTATAATATTGTAACTTTAAAACCCTTGGGAGAGGTAAGTGACCTGAATTGTACACAATGCATTTAACACAACATTGCTGCTATGGTGATGAGGGTGTAATGCCATTGTAATTTCTTCTTGAGCTCCTGAGTTTAGAAAGTTTGTAGTTAACAAAAGCAAGCTGAGTAGCAGCTTTGTATGTAAAAACTGCCCACTGCATTGGATTTTTCATGTAACCTACAACTAGCAGCAGTTACTGGAGATGCTGTCTGTCAACGAACTGTATACTTTCAGTTGCTGTGCACAGCATTATAATCCATTCTGAGATCATAATCTTTTGTTTGTTATTTTTGAGCAATGTTGCGTGTAATTCAGCTCTTGAGCTTTGTTTCCTCGAGATTGCTGCACTGCCGTCAAACAAAAAGTGACCTAATCACCTACAGACTTGTGATGCTTGTTCCACTTAAAACTGCTTGGACAACTGGCAACAGCAAACATGCTTCAGAGTTGTTTTCTCTGAAATACTTCTACTTCCTGTTGTGTCTAGTGGTGCCATTTTTTTATATGCTCATTTGATTTTTGTCACCTTGTTTAATATTTTGCTTGGATGTGAAACCACTTTGGAACTGTTTGAAGTAGTTTGTGTTAGATTATTGCAAAATAAAAATATTACAGGGCCTACATGTTCCTTTTTTTAAGCAAACCAGCTTTTCTCCAGACACTTGGATTCCACTATGTTTTATAGGTGATTATCATCGGTGGCCTTTTTTGGGAGGGGGCTGGTGTTGAGCATTACACTCCATGTTTCTGTGACTTCAGTGGTTTGTCAGGCTTCAGCATCATTATGCTAAGTGACTGAGTGAAAACTACCTTATTTTTCGATTTTTGCATACATGCCTTTTGCTTTCCCTCGGATTTTTGTACTTTGTTGTAAGTTTGTATCAGCTGAGTTCACTCATGAGCTGCAACTCTCTGTCCCGTTTTTGTACTGGATTGACTCTCAGCAATGACTAAGGGACATAAAGCAGATGAGAACCCATAAAACAAAATCACTGTCCTGTACCAAAAACCCAAGTAACCATTGATCAGCTTTTAAAATATTTTTTACATCCTTTTGACTCATTTTTGCTACAGCACTTTTTTTCTTATGAGCAATTACTACTCTGAATACATAAGACTTCACAAAACAGATCATTTGCAGTAGCATCATTAGTTTCAGGAATCTGTAAGCAAAAATTGAAAGTAAATGTACCATTCCAGTATGTAAACTCTGGAATTAATTGTTGTGTGGCTTAATATGCTTTAAAAACAAACAAAAAAAACACAAATACCCCCCCCCCCACCCTGTGCTGCATAAAATAAATCCCTAACTCCATCCCATACAGTATGTTCAGTTGGCAGCATGGGTGCTGGAGGGACTAATCAGAGGAGGATGGGAGCGGAGTGTTAAATGCTAGCTTGCTCATCCTAGGAGGAAGGAGACAACTCTGTTCATTACACTGGCAACACCAACCAGATGGCAGGTACATCACCTACAGCAGGGAGCCAAGTGTGCATATGTTATATAGTGGTGTGACACTTACCTGAGATTTGTGCATATTTGGTAGTGTACCTGTTCCTCCCAATAGCAGCAGTTGTGGTGAGTGTAACTTGCTGATTAGGTGAGGCTAGGACAAATTCACAGGCCTGGTAGAATGGCACACTCCATAGTGCACTACTGTGGGTGAATAAATGTGCTGAAGGGCTCTCTTTCCAATGGAGGAATGAATGGCTTAGTTAGGTGCAGCAAGGGATGCCACTGGGCAGCTCCTATGATGCCCCCCCCCCAAAAAAAAAGAAGTTCTAAGAAAAATTTTGTAGGAAGTGGTCATACAAATCTTATTAATTTGACATCCCTCTTGTAGTTCCATCTTTACTGTGAACATTCTGCACACCCAGTGTTGGGTTGTGTACCTTAGACTCTCTGCAACTTTCAAACCATGTGTTCTCCATACATTTAGAACCATGCATAAATGCATGTATTCCTTTGGATTTACCTTCCTGATTGTTTTAAATTTATATTTTAGCAATAACCCATTACTGGGTAAGTGTATTAGAGGATTAATCTGTGGTTTGTTCATGAGGGTGAAGCCACAAGAGATGTGTTGGGATTCATAATTAAATAACATGTAGTGAAGGACTAATTTGTGGCTCTATGAATGGTGCAGGAAATCAAAAGACAAACGTGTAATGCATTTGCTAACAACTTAGGACAAACCACTGGACAGAAGTGTCTATTCAAGAGCAGCCCAGGAGTACTATGTGAAGTAACTTGGTCAGAGTCAGACAGACAAAGGTTGAGGAAGTCAAACCTCATAGTACGGGAAAGAGCTCTTCAACAGCTCATAGCCTTGCTCATCTGCAGCAAGTGCTAGACAAACCGTTGTAGTTCAAACACTGTGCATTTTACACGTGATTGCCTGCAATAAACTAGCTGAACAGTTGAAATAACTTTAAACTCGCCTATTTCATGTTGCCCAATTTATTTGCAGCCAAATAAGACACATTATCAACATTCCCAAGGATCATACCCAGAGAACATGGCTTTTGATCATGGTGCTACCATTTACTGCAATCAGTTTTCTTCCTTTATGCCATAACTTCTCTGGCTCATAGGTAGTTATTTTAAGTGACTTAAGTTCACAGAGGAGGCCAATAAGGGCTGAGGAAATCAAACCCTGCCTCACAGCTCTCGGCTTTAACCCTCTGAACCATAGCACTGGAATGCAGCAACCAAGTACTTGCACGAGCTGTCCATTACAGCTTGCTGAAAGCTATGCAATAACTAAGTGGAAGTGAAAATGTATAAAACCTATATTTTTAATTGCACAAAACCTATTATTGACTACAGGAAGTAATGCATTATTATTGCACAGAGCATCTAATGATGGTCATTGACTGACTGTAAACCACAGTAATTTTTAACCTTCAGTGGTTTATCAAAAAATGAATTGCGACTGTGTAGCAGTTGGTGCCAAAGGTTAAGAATGCAGGGTTTGATTCTTGCTGTCTTCAATAGCCTGTTGTGTGGCACTGAGCAAGTAATTTAACCAGACCGTGTTCTTGATGATCAAATTTAACATCTAGATGCTAAACTAACTTTACTACTTAGAAGCGCACACACTGATGCACAAGGTGTCTTTGGGGTTATCCAGATCTGCATTCCAGCAAAATATGTCCTTCCTTAGATCACTGTTGCCCCAGTTATAGATTACTGCAGGACTCTGGGAATCCAGATAGTCTCTTATTTGGATGACCTTGTTAATACAGGCATCATCTCAGCAGACACTGTTTATTCATGTCAGCTTTACATATCTCTCAACTGTACAGATTTTTGCAGAATATCCAGATTTTTGCTTCATATTTTTGGTCCATTTTTCATAAAATTGTAGTTTTCTGGCAAATTAGTGGCAAATCATTAAAATTTGAAGTCAGAAAATAATGATAGACATTTTAGTTTGATTTTACACCCTTCAGGACATGCATGCTAATGCAAAACCTGTTATTGTATCAACTTTCTAAGTTTGTATGAGCAATATTTAAAATTGTCCCTATTTTTGGGCCTTTGTCCCACTTTTATTCATGGCTTTGTCCAGATTTCTTACTCTGAGGTTGAGAGGTATGCATCTTTACCTTGGCTCTTCTTCAGGGTTTGAGGTTTACAATCAACTTAAAGAAGTCCACAATGGAGCCAACCCAAGATCTAGTTTTGTTGGGATACAGACTAGACACCAAACTCTTGAAGGCTTTGCTGCTGCCAGATAAAGTGCAGAGTCTCACCAGTGACTTCTGTTTTCTTCTGGCTTAAACTGTGAGAGAAAGTCTCAAAGCTCTGGGGTTCATGGCTGCAACCATTCGTATTATCCTCTTCTCAAGACTCCATATGAGGAAGATCCGGTGGTACATGAAATTCAGCTGGTCTCAACATTCCCATCTCCTGGACACCCAAATTTCTCTTCTGCCTTACCGAAAGAAGGAAATCGTGTTAGTATATATCACAGATGAAGCTTGACTGAGGTCTGCCTTTCAAAATGCAGAGACCACAACAGGCATTGCACACAGATGCATCAAACAGTGCGTGGGAAACATGGTCGGCAGCCTGAGAGATTTCAGGGATAGTGGTCTGTAAATCTAAGATCAGAGCATATCGGTTTGAAGGAGATTTGGGCTCTATTGTATCTGCTGCTGATCTCCCATTACTGGAAACCAAGTCCCTTAAGATTGCTTACAGGCAACACTACTGTCATGTCGTTCATATGCCGGGGGGGGGGGGGACAGATCCCGTTGACTGTGCAGACTTTTGACGTGGAGGCAGGCCACAAAAGCAAGCCTCTCTAAGTGGTTTACTTTCTCTCACAGGACTGTGTTCTTGATGGGCTTTATAAGTTGATCAAGGGAAGATCTTCACAACTGGATAATGATTGTGGAGATCTTCCTAGACATAGTCCACAAATGAGGGTCTCGCAGATTAATTTGTTTACATCAACGACAAACGTCCTTGCTTTTGCACAAGGTCGTACTGTCTACAATCTTAGAAAATGGATGCAATGTCCTTTCTTGAAAAGGAAGATTCTTGTATGCCTTCCTTCCACTTTCTATTCTTCCCAAGGTCTTAAAGATCGAAAGACAACCCAAAGATCTTACTGCTGATTCCCAGGAATACTACTACCAGGAAATTTTACTTGGAAAAGATTTACTATATGCTGCCATGCTCATAAACAGGATCCGGTACAGTCAGATACCTCTGTGGTCCTCTCTAATTTGTGTGAGCTGTTGAAATGTGGCCTGGCATGCTTATCTGTCAAGGCATACCTTTTAACCATTTCTGCTTGCCTACCCATGGATCCTCTTTGTCCAGACTGGAGGAATAACAGTTTTTATAGGGTGTACTCCACATAAACCCTTGTAAGAATGTGTTATACTGCATGCTTAGGACCTCAGCTTTGTGCTGGAAAAACTTAGTCACATCTTTTAAACCAGCAGCCACTGCTTGTCTCAAATTGTCCTCCTTTTGGCTGTTCCCATTAGGGGTCGCCACAGTGAATCATCTGTTTCCATTTATTCCTGTCCTCTGCATCTTTTTCTGTCACACCAACCACCTACATGTCCTCTCTCATCACATCCATACTTAACTTAGGCCTTCCTTTTTTCCTCTTACCTAGCAGCTCCATCCTTAGCATCTTTCTCCCAATATACCCAGCATCCCTCCTTAGCATGTGTCCAAACCAATGCAATCTCTCCTCTCTGGCTTTGTCTCCAAACTGTCCAACCTGAGCAGACCCTCTAATGTGCCTGTTCCTAATCCTGTCCATCCTTGTCGCACCCAGTGAAAATTTTAACACCTTTAAATCTGCCACCTCCTTCTTTGACTTCTGTCTTTTCATCATTGCTACTGTCTCTAGCCCATATAAGATAGTTGTCTCACTACCCTTTTGTAGACCTTCCCTTTCACTCTTACTGGTACCAGTCTGTCACAAATCACTCTTGACACTCTTATCCACCCATTCCACCCTGCCTGTACTATTTCCTTCACCTCTCTTCCACACTCACTATTAGTCTGAACTGTTGATCCTAAGTATTTAAACGCATCCACCTTCACTTAGACAACTCTCTGAACTCCAGACCCTTATGTCAACCCCCTCCTTTCCTTATTTTCATAAGGTTTGTGATGATATGAGGTAGTGCCGGCATAGCTAGCTGGAGTTTTATAAAGAATTATGTCATTTGTATATTAAATGGATTTGCACAGATGCTTATATTGAAAATGTATTTGTAAAGCTGCTTGTGTTAAAAATGTACCAACAGTGGGTCCTGCTGTACAGAAAAGAAATATACCTGTATCAGACTGTGTTGTAACTGTTGAAATGAATATATTGTAACTGAGGATACTGGAAGAGAAGAGGTTAATCTCAGTTCAGCTAACTTTGAAAATAGTCTGAAATCATATTACCTGGTTTAGGCCATAAAGTTTGTATCTTACAGTTCTGATTGCAGCCAGAGACAAAATGTCTGTGAAAACCAGGACTTAGGAATCCTACTGTATTGGTCCTTAGGGGTGAACTAATTGCTACCTTGGAAAGGTGGACGTTTTTGAAATGGCTTTCTAGCTTCCAGATGTTATAACACGTTAGCAAAGCTGTGTGTGTGTGGTAACACATGTGCAAGATTCTGGCTCAGTTTGTAGTAAAGGGAGTATTTTGGGAACTAGGATTCAGTTGACCATATGTATGTGATGTCATTCTGTAATCCAGCACTGAAATAATGTTTTAATACTAGATGAGACAGAAGTCTTAGAGCAGTCTGGTTGTGAAACCTGACAAAGAAGGACCACTCACGCACATCATCTTGCCTTCCTCTAGTAAGTGAAGTAAGGAACAGTAATTCTTTAGATTTGTCAGGAAAATATAGTGAGATTAGTAAAGTATTGTTTTTTTCTGTATCTGTGTGAACCTTTCCATCTGTATTATTTTTAATATTTCCTATAATTGAAACTCTGGTGTTTATTGTAAATAAATATTTAGTATTTTTGCATTCTTTTGTTATTTATTATATATGTTTACACTTTTCATTGTGGCTGGTCTTTTAGAGAATATTTTAACCTTTGAGAGTACTTGTATTTATTTGGTAATAATGTGGTCGATCCTGAAGGCCTTGCATTTGGTCAAAATACTACCATTTGTATAAGCGTTAATTTAACAAAGTATAATTGGATACCCTGGTAAGAGCCTTAGAGTAGCTGGCTTCGGAGTGTTCTGGTGGCAGTATCTACCTTATAGTCTGGGCAGAGGGGGCATAGCTGGTAAATCTGTGCCTGCCTTATCTGTGTGTGTGTGTGCTGTGAATCAAATCTCAGTCTGTGCGTCAGCTACTTGGAGCAGGGACCAGAGCACTGGTTTCACAGAGAGGGTGGTGGAGGAGTTGGCTTTAACACTCCGCTGAGGACTCACCCTCTACATCTGTGTCAATGGGGGTAGTCTTATTTTGAGGCCTGGACAGAGAGAAGAAATCCCCAGGACTGTGTGCTGTTAAGGAAAATTGTGCTTGGCTCAGTGAGCTGCATCTGGAAATACTGTGGGTATTTTTATTTGTTCCAAGTGAATGTCCCTCACCAGTGTCAGTGGTGAGGATTGAGGCTTCTCCTTGGATACTGGCCCAGAGGAGGGATGTCACAAGGTCAATGTGTCCTTGAAGGCTAATCTCTCCTTTATGCTTGGTGGTAAATGAGCTCTCAGGCCGTAAATCTTCCAAACTTCTTTCCTAACCCACAAAACACAGGAGAGAGGTTTCTGCAGTGTATTGATGTGTGTAGACAACTCAGATTCTTCTTGGATAAGACTAAGGATATCTGCAAATCTGATCACTTGTTTTTCTTTCCACTATCCCAAGACATATAGTCTGTAAGCAAATCATTGCTAAGTGGATTTCCAAATCTATTACTTTTCCTGTAGTCAACAGAGGTAAATCCTTATCTTCTGCAGCAAAGGCACATTCTACTAGAGCAGTGGCCTCATTTGGAGCTTTGTACAAAAATGTAGAACCATCCTAGAACTAGCTGCTTGATATCTGAATTACTGGACAGTTCTCCTATTTCTCATCCAAACCACCTTTTACACTTAATAAGCTTTGGGAATCACCCAACAGTATAGAATACTGCAAAAGGGATGTAAAAAAGGGCATTAGTGCAGCTGTGCAAGAACGTATCATAGCAGTATATGTCCTACTAATCACCTTTGAAGCATTCTTTCCCACCATTCCTTCCTCTCTTTCTTAGGCTTCCTTCCTTTTCCTTGTGGACAAAGGGGGACCAGTACCTTTCTGCATCTGCCCTCTTAGCTGACCATTGTATTTTGTTACTCAGGCTTCTGTAGGCTTACTTGCTTGGAAGATGGTCTGAGGATTTACATTCATACATCCACTTAATGTACCCTCATGTCAGCAGGTGTAGGTCATATGTTAGATGTATGGCTTTATAGAAGGTTTTGGCTTTGGTACCCTGACTGAATGTCCAGGTTATTTGGCACGATAATACAACAGTTTTGAAATACTGCAGCAGTGATCAGTAATGCTTTTGCTCTTATGCTAAGTTCTTATGCAGTTGTACTTTCCTCAACCAACTGCTTCCCCCACTCTTCAATGCAAACATTTTTCCTTGACCATTCAGTGAAGCGCTGCTTCCCGTGCTCATGCTTGTACTTCCTTCCTGTACTCCTGCATCTTTTACTGTGGAAAAAAGTGTGTCGAGACTTTTGGTCAATACTATAGGTACAAATGGAAAATTGGCTGACTCTGGGCCTCTCCGAAGTTTTGGGGCCAGGGTGGTTGCTTGTTTCACCCCTATTATAACCTGCCACTGTGGACAGCCCTGCATAGAACTGTGTACTGCTGCCACTGCCTAGTTTTTAAACTTATTATTTTACAGCATTGTTTTCTTGCCCTTAATACTGGGTTTAAAAGTATTTTTGCATCTGCTGTTAATTGATTTGTTTTGTTTTCCATTTTTTAATTATGCAAAGTTAAAAATAAATCTTAATTGCAAGTTAACTGTCTGTGTTTAGCATGTTCTGTCTTGGGTGGAGATTATTCTTTCCATGATTCCAGTGGAAGGTAGGCTGTCCATGTTTGACATTACTGATGAACATATGTAGCCAATTCTTGCAAACAAGAGCTTATTGACTTGAAAGTATTTGACTTTGTGAATCACATGTTCTTGCTGCTGGATTCCAGCATTAGCTTTGTTTGCCATTGTAAAAGCTGGTTTTGTGGCTGTGTAATGGTTCCCAAAAATTGGAAGTATTTTGTTGACCTTCTGATGCCTATTGTAATGTAGCTTGCAAATGCATCCTTGGATGAAGACCCACACCCCACATAAGTTCACGGTCTTTTGTACTCTCTCGAATTCATAAATTCTTCAGCATAGATGATCTAGGCTTAACCTGTACCAAGAACAATTCTTAAGTCATTTAGACACTATTGTAAAGACCTAGCTTTGCTTTAGACAGGTTTCACCTGAAAATCTCTAATACTAGAGCTGTATTGTTTAGCACTTTGTAGAGGTCATTTAGTTTAGCAACCATGCTGAGTCATTGGCTTCAGTAATGCTTAACTTGAAACTTTCAGTGTAGTATTGCCTCCTTTCCCAAGACTACCCTTATTTGGTAGTTGTAATTTTTTCTTTAAAGAAACACCTATCACAGCTGCTTTCCTCTGGTGGTAAACTGGACTGTGGTATGAAAAACTATGCAAGTTTTGTCAGTAAGCCAAAGCTGATCTAGAGAAAACCAAAACACTTAATCAAAAATACCTTCTTACTGTATTGTAAAACTGCAAAACAACTGAGATTCTACAAGTAAGAGGTTGTAAACAACTCATCTGTGTGTTGAGAGTATTGATTGTTCATGATCTGGTGTTGGAGAAAGAAATTACATACCTTGTCTGAAAAGGTAGTAACTCTCATCACACTTATCCAGCAGGTTTACTTATCTTCAGTCATGCAAATCTACTTCAGTTAAACCTGGATAGACAGTTAATTTAAGAAAAACCAACAGACTTCTACCCTTTGTTACCAAAAATACGCTGCTTAAACAGCTTTATTATGGAGTTATGTTAGTGTGTCAGTACTTCAGTTAACAGTACCTTGCTTCAGATAGTATGGATATTCAGGCTTCCTTTCCACCCTTGTAATTAAAAAAAAAAATGGCACCCAGAGTTGCTTATTTAGAGTATACAATACCTAAATTATTGCCCATGTCTAATTTCTTTTTTAATTATTTACTGATCAGTCCTTTGGCATGCATTTACCTCTCAGTATCCCTTTACTGTTTAAACTCTTCTTGTGTGATGTTTATAATTTAAGAAGTCTAGAACAACCTTTTGACTGAAAACCATGTTCTCCTTGATATGCGAAAGTCATTTACTTTACTGTAGCACTAGATATGGATTTGTAGTTCCGACTTTGTCACTAGAACCGAAGCGAACAGGATTTTAGACAACCTGGTATCTACAACTTTCCCAGCTGCTTTCTTCTCCAAGTAAATTGTAAAGATCTGCAAACAGAGATGACCTCCTTGTTTCAGAACAAATACTTTTGCTTCCAGCTCAGTAAACACTGCTAAAAAGTCTCCGCCTGTAGCTGTTTGTGTACATTTACAGTGCTGATGGCATTTATCTTTCCTTTTGCCATAACTTTTACACATTGTTAGACTATTTTAATTGAGGCTTAAAAAGGCAGCTGGCTGTTTTATATTGCTACAGTCCTAGCAGCCATCATGAGTTGTCTGTAACTTGTATGGTGTGTATTTCTCTAACTCTTGTCTTACTGATTGTTTTTTTTTACTTTGTTAACTAGGAATGCCCCAGCTGTAATGTCCCATTTTCAACACAGTTTCCAGAGAGAGTAGCCCCCAAACAGGGCAGAACATAAAATTATACTGAAAACAGTTAAAGAATAGTGGTCTATTATAGCAATAACCCACGCCTGGGTGTGGGTAATGCTGGATTTGCCCACAGTTGTGCCCTCGGGACCAAACAAAGCCAACCGTGGGTAAATCCAGCATTACCCACACCCAGAAGTGGGTTATTGCTATTATACAATGACATTATTTAAGAAAAGAAATAATTACTTTTCTTAAATAATGGCATTGTATAATGCCTCTTTACTGCCCTTCCGCAGCTGTCTGGTATTCTGCGGCAGTTCTGATGTACTGCGCATGCCTACACAGTACATCAGAGCTGTGGGCAAAAGCAACGGAGAGCGCAAGATCTCCGTTGCTTTTTGTACTGTTTCGCTATGTTAAAAAGTTTTTGTACTGTTTCGCTATGTTAAAAAGTTAATTGTATTTCTTGTGGGAAGCAAATACCTCATAAAGACTTTCATTCTTACTGTATTCCTTGCCTAGGCCCTGACCATAACGTTTCAGGTTGTCTGTTTTGTGCTAGATTTAACCAACACACTAAGCATTGGTATGGTTTTGCATTAAACTATTTTGGACGCAGGTTTAATTATCCAGAAATGTCAGAAATCCATCCGACTACCGGAGTTCACAAAAAACGCAAAGAAAGAGATAGACAACAGAGGCCCAAAACCGACGACGAAGCTTCTCCTAAGCCAGTCGCCGGTTCTCAGTGAGGTGCTTTCGCAACCCCTGACGCCTGCTACTTTAGAGTCGCAGGACGCTACCGACTCCCACGTGGAGTCTGCTATGCCACTGGAAACTCAAGGTATTGGAGCCTCGGACGCTATTTCTTCAGATGTGTCCAGAGCCACTGAGCACTAAGGGTATTCAGACCTAAGCATCTGTACATTAAACAGACTTCAAAGGCAAAGACTAAAGCACCTTCAAAGGCAAAGAAGCAAACTCAAGAGCCACGTGGACAGGCCTCCATGCCCAAAAAGCAGATGCTCAAATTGGCCGAAGATTTGATTACCTTGATCAGGGGTTCCCAACCCCCTCCTGATAAGAGGCCTAGGCAAGAGACTGACTATGAATCTTCAGATCAGGTTTCCATTTCTTCTGATTCCTCTTCTGATCAGGAATATTTTCTTCCCCCCATGAGGATTCTGATGCTGAAGAATCTCTACCTTCAGCTTCTCCTCCAGAGGACTATTCTTTTGGGGAAACCTTACATACCATAAGGGAGCATTTCTACTGGGAGAGCCAAGATTTTTCAGACTCTAAAGAGGCTCAGGGATTTCCTGCTGCTACTTCAACACAAGCCACTAGCCGTCCCACCTGTGTTAGATATTGCAGATGTTTTTTCGGAGTCTAGTCTTACCCCTGACTCCTTACCTCCAGCTCCTGTTAAGCCTGACAGATATTACAGGGTTCCTGACTCACCTAAATTCCTTTTTAAAAACCCTGCTGCAGACCCAGAAACTATTTCTCAGGGTCCCAAAGGAGTTAAGGCTTCCACTGCAAAAACCCCTACCCCCTCTGACAGGGATTCTAGGGCAGTGGATAGATGGGGAAAAAAGGTTTACACATCTGCTTCCTCGGCTATAAGGGCCTTAAATTGTCAGTTTCATATGCTCAAATATCAGCAACATGTCATGGCATTGCTTAAACAGAAAATGCTGTTAAACACTGAATGTACAGAAAACAAGGAAATGCAGGATTTATTGCATGCAGCTGAACAAGTTGGAAAGCATACTTTGCAATGTGGTTTTGATTCTTTTAGAGGCCTCCTGCAGGGCCGCAGTTACAGGTTCTGTAATTAGGAGGCATGCTTGGTTAACGGAACAAAATCTGCCTCATCATGTTAAAGTTCAGTTATTATTAGATGCACCTTTACAGCATGATACTTTGGTATTAAGGCAGAAGAGGTGTTAAAGAAAATGGAGGACAAAGCTAAATCTATGCAAACGATCAAATATTTTTTACAAGTACAGCCACCTAGGTTTAGTAGACACTGGCCAACAAAGAATTGGTCCTTTCCTGTGTCAGACAGACCTCAAAGGGGCAGATCCAGACACCCCTAGAGGCAGATCCCAGGCACAAGGTTCATTCTGCTCAAAACAATGGGGGGCTTCTACCTCCAAAGTTGGAGAAGACAAATCACAACAATTCAGGAAACAGTCCCAATGACTTCCCCCTGCCTGCACCAAGCACTTATCTCCTGGCAGCCCACTTAGGGGAAAATTAGCATTTTTTCTCAAAATTGGCACATTATAACCCAGGACAAGTGGGTCTTGGTGTCACAAGTCTACAAGTTCAATTTCCATACCCTGCCAAAAGCAAACGGCTGGCCAGATCTGCCAAAAATCAATGGGCTTTCCAGCGCACTGATGTTGTCAGACCAAAGGCATAGCTACAGTGGAGTGAAGTGGGCAGATGCCCAGGTGCAAGTTGTTAGGCATGATTGGCAGATGCTGATGTGGTTCCACACAGACAGGGCACTGCAGCCATGACTGCAGATTCAAGTATTGACAGAAATTAATGCTGAATCTGTAGTTACAATAATCGCTGAAGCACTTAATCTGTGGCATTTTAAGTGTAGTAAGCCACGTGCTACTGTTTCAGAGCCAAAGAGAACAGTTTGTTTGTTTTGAACTTTGAGAAAACTTTTTTTTTTTATTGCTCAAGGGGTGCTAGAGCGGGTTACTGCCCAGGGCACGAGGTATATTGCCTAAGGCTCTGTATACATTTAGGAATGAACCTAGGACTTCATGCATTTGTCCAGTGAAACTTGAATAATGCAGTGTCAGTTGTTCAGTAAGTAGCTGCTTACCTTTGATGCCAGAGATGTAGCCCTCATAATTAGATTTAGACTTCTCTAATAGCTTTAAAAATCTGCCATTTGCATGTCTAGGTGTTCTAAAGCAGTATTTCATATAAAATTCATAAAGTCAGTAAATGTTTTATGTTCACCTGCTGTAGCGCATTTTATATGAATTCCAGAACTACACTGCCTTATGCATCTGCATCTTTTTCCATCTTTCTTTATCTTGATCTCCAAAGCTTAAACCTAATACTACAGACCTGTCCTGTAAAACAAAATATGCTGCATTTTTTCATGTACTATAAAATCCTTACACTTTTCATAGTGTTATTACTTAATCCAACCCCGTAAACTACTGTGCCAGAAATGTCATTTCTGCTTAATGCCTAACGTAATGTATATCTGCATAAGATAAAATGAAGGTTCATACTCAGTCATATCCTTAACGTACAGTATCTCTTTTATCTGTTTTTAATGTTTTGTTACCAATGTAATCTGTAATCCAAATAGCATTGAATTCTGAAATAATCATGATCTACAACCTATCTATCTTACTCACCTCTCACCTATATACACATATATCATAGACTGCATTGTCATTTTTGGTCTATCCCTACCAGCAGTCTTTTGAATGTCATAATAAAACCATACATTTCCAACATATTCTACAAGTTTCCTGATGTATTTCATCAAGTAGTCTGGCTTTCACATGTGTTCTTTGATAGCACCTGATATTTTCTTCCCAACAGACTTCTTAATTGCATATAATCTAATTTCAACTATGCAGTCTTACACCATACCTACAAATTTAGATATTTCTTTATCTGGATTTTTAATCCTCATTCGTAAAAAAAAAAAAAAAAAAAAAAAAAAAAATTTGTTTTGTTCGCACTGTGTCACTGCTGCCTGTTCACCGTAAGCCCCCTCCTGCACAGTACTTTCCCCGTTTCGGGAGCTAGTGTGAACTAGGAAGGGTCCTTGTTTAGACGGCCATTAGTGCTGGTGGGACGGTTTTCTTCCTTAGCTCTATGATCCCCATAAACACGCAGCTTTCTGAACTGGGGGAGGCATGTGAGAGGCTATTAATGTGGGTCATCCCTCAATTCTGCAAAAGATGTTGCTAGGAAGCATCCCAGCCTCCTCTCTTCAAATATATAAAGTAGTTACCCTTGTTTTCACCAGAAAAGTTGCACTTCCCTTTTGCTCCCAAGCATCCACTACCCTCTTCAACCTCCAAGAGAGGCAAATGGGTCATGCCAGATGTTCTTCGTGTTTCACTGTTGCAGTCATTACATTTGGGTAATCCTGCTGGCAGGTTGCCCTCAGTCGGCCTGAATTCCAAAGTCCTGGGTCCTGCGTCGGCCATTGTCACCCCTTCCCTGACGTCAGGTCGTCAGGGGTATAAAAGATGCGGTCGACGCCATTTTCTTTAGTCTTTCTTGCCACGCAGTGCCCGAAGCAGAAGCAGTTCGCAAGTGCCGGTCGGCCGACTCCTGAGATTTTCGAGTTCGAATTTCAGATCCGAAGTCTTCTATAAAGCCAAGTACCCGTTGAAACTTTTTCTTGCTCCAGACCGATGTCAGAAAAAGTTAATTGTATTTCTTGTGGGAAGCAAATACCTCATAAAGACTTTCATTCTTACTGTATTCCTTGCCTAGGCCCTGACCATAACGTTTCAGGTTGTCTGTTTTGTGCTAGATTTAACCAACACACTAAGCGTTGGTATGGTTTTGCATTAAACTATTTTGGACGCAGGTTTAATTATCCAGAAATGTCAGAAATCCATCCGACTACCGGAGTTCACAAAAAACGCAAAGAAAGAGATAGACAACAGAGGCCCAAAACCGACGACGAAGCTTCTCCTAAGCCAGTCGCCGGTTCTCAGTGAGGTGCTTTCGCAGCCCCTGACGCCTGCTACTTTAGAGTCGCAGGACGCTACCGACTCCCACGTGGAGTCTGCTATGCCACTGGAAACTCAAGGTATTGGAGCCTCGGCCGCTATTTCTTCAGATGTGTCCAGAGCCACTGAGCACTAAGGGTATTCAGACCTAAGCATCTGTACATTAAACAGACTTCAAAGGCAAAGACTAAAGCACCTTCAAAGGCAAAGAAGCAAACTCAAGAGCCACGTGGACAGGCCTCCATGCCCAAAAAGCAGATGCTCAAAATGGCCGAAGATTTGATTACCTTGATCAGGGGTTCCCAACCCCCTCCTGATAAGAGGCCTAGGCAAGAGACTGACTATGAATCTTCAGATCAGGTTTCCATTTCTTCTGATTCCTCTTCTGATCAGGAATATTTTCTTCCCCCCATGAGGATTCTGATGCTGAAGAATCTCTACCTTCAGCTTCTCCTCCAAAGGACTATTCTTTTGGGGAAACCTTACATACCATAAGGGAGCATTTCTACTGGGAGAGCCAAGATTTTTCAGACTCTAAAGAGGCTCAGGGATTTCCTGTTACTACTTCAACACAAGCCACTAGCCATCCCACCTGTGTTAGACATTGTAGATGTGTTTTCGGAGTCTAGTCTTACCCCCTGACTCCTTACCTCCAGCTCCTGTTAAGCCTGACAGATATTACAGGGTTCCTGACTCACCTAAATTCCTTTTTAAAAACCCTGCTGCAGACCCAGAAACTATTTCTCAGGGTCCCAAAGGAGTTAAGGCTTCCACTGCAAAAAACCCTACCCCCTCTGACAGGGATTCTAGGGCAGTGGATAGATGGGGAAAAAAGGTTTACACATCTGCTACCTCGGCTATAAGGGCCTTAAATTGTCAGTTTCATATGCTCAAATATCAGCAACATGTCATGGCATTGCTTAAACAGAAAATGCTGTTAAACACTGAATGTACAGAAAACAAGGAAATGCAGGATTTATTGCATGCAGCTGAACAAGTTGGAAAGCATACTTTGCAATGTGGTTTTGATTCTTTTAGAGGCCTCCTGCAGGGCCGCAGTTACAGGTTCTGTAATTAGGAGGCATGCTTGGTTAACGGAACAAAATCTGCCTCATCATGTTAAAGTTCAGTTATTATTAGATGCACCTTTACAGCATGATACTTTGGTGTTAAGGCAGAAGAGGTGTTAAAGAAAATGGAGGACAAAGCTAAATCTATGCAAACGATCAAATATTTTTTACAAGTACAGCCACCTAGGTTTAGTAGACACTGGCCAACAAAGAATTGGTCCTTTCCTGTGTCAGACAGACCTCAAAGGGGCAGATCCAGACACCCCTAGAGGCAGATCCCAGGCACAAGGTTCATTCTGCTCAAAACAATGGGGGGCTTCTACCTCCAAAGTTGGAGAAGACAAATCACAACAATTCAGGAAACAGTCCCAATGACTTCCCCCTGCCTGCACCAAGCACTTATCTCCTGGCAGCCCACTTAGGGGGAAAATTAGCATTTTTTTTCTCAAAATTGGCACATTATAACCCAGGACAAGTGGGTCTTGGTGTCACAAGTCTACAAGTTCAATTTCCATACCCTGCCAAAAGCAAACGGCTGGCCAGATCTGCCAAAAAAATCAATGGGCAGAGGCACAAAAACAAGTCTCATCCCTCATGGACATGAGGGCCATTCAACTAGTACCAGAGCAAGAGCAGGGACAAGGATTTTACTCGACTGTTCTTGGTACCCAGAAAGGACAAGGCCTTGAGGCCAATACCGGACCTATCTATTTTGAACACATTCCTGGATATACCAAAATTCAAGATGCTGACTTTACAGCAGCTTCTGCCCATGCTGGGCAAGAACGCTTGGCTTGTGACTTTAGACCTAAAAGAGGCATACCTGCATGTCCCAATCAGACAAATATGCAGAAGATACCGCAGATTCAAGGCTTGCTCAATGCACTACCAATTCTCTGCACTGCTCTTTGGCTTATCTACTGCACCCAGGGTCTTTACAAAGTGCCTGGCACCAGTAATTGCATTCTGCAGACAAAGAGGAATACAAATAGATCCTTACTTGGACGACTGTCTAATTCAAGCAGAGAACAGGGACATTCTTCTACAGCATCTGGCGTTTGTGAAAAGACTTCTAACACGCCTAGGGTACACAGTCAACGAAAAGAAATCAAAACTAGTATCCTCTCAAGATAATATTCCTAGGTGCAAGCTTAGATACAACCGCCCAGATGGCTTATCTCACGGCAGACAAACAAAGGCAACTGACTACTTATTTCAAAATGCTGGCAACAAACAGCCAGTTATCTGCAAGAAAAATTCTGCAGGCTTTGGGCTTCATGGCATCCTGCATCCTACTAATTCCATATGCAAGACTGCATATGAGGAAACTTCAGTGGTACCTAAAAAGTGTTTGGACTCAACATTGCCACAGCCTGGAAACTATGATTACTCTTATTCCCTGCCTGCAACAGGAGTTTCGATGGTGGGCAAAGGCTTGTCACCAAAACAAGGGACAGCCATTCACATTACCCCCAGCCAGGCAAACACTAACAATGGATGCATCAGATTATGCCTGGGGGGCCCACATGGCAGGAAGATGCATTCATGGCAAATGGACCTCAAACCAAATGCATCTACATATCAATCAAAAAGAGATGCTAGCAGTTCAAAATGCCCTGGCAACCTTCAGGGACCTACTTCATCCAGGGCAACTACTGATAAAGACAGACAACACCACGGTCATGTGGTATATAAACAAGCAGGAGGGCACTCATTCTTACCCTCTTTACAGACTAGCCATGACTTTGTGGGACACAGCATTGACTTACCAAGTACACCTGCAGGCACAGTTCCTGCCAGGAAGGAAAAATGCTCTGGCAGACTATCTAAGCAGAAACCTCATGGATCCCCACAAGTGGCACCTGGATCCACGAGTCCTCAGCATGATAACAAGGAAATGGGGATGCCCGGACATAGATCTATTGGCCTCCCCTCACAACTACCAACTAAAAAGATTCTGCACAAGGATTTATCACAGACAAGCATGAAAAGTGGACTCCCTATCTTTCATCTGGAAAAACCTATCCGTATACGCATTTCCCCCTCTGCCTCTTCTCCTCAAGGTACTCTTAAAGGTCAGACAGGAGAAGCCAAGGATGATACTAATTGCCCCAGACTGGCCCCGCCAGTACTGGTATCCAATACTAAGGAGCTTGTCTCAATGCCCAGCTTGGACCTTACCTCAGATACCTCATCTACTGTCCCAGCAAAACAGTTGGATCCTGCACAGCCAACTCAGGACTTTAAATGTGGCAGCATGGCGGATAATGTAGTCATACAAAACACACCTCTCAGTAAAGCTGTGATGGATGTCATTTTGGAGGCCAGAAGGCCTAGTACTAGAAAATCTTACGCTAGAAAATGGAAGAGATTTTGTGCTTGAAACCAGGCACAAGGAACTGATACAGCCGTGCCAAATATTCCTCAGATTTTGCAATACTTAACTGAGATGCTGGACAAAGGTCTGTCTTTTTCATCTATTAAAATTCATGCCTCTGCCATTTCAGCTCATTACAATACAGAACCACCAAACTTTTCTCATCCCTTAATAAAACAGTACCTCAGAGGAGCCAAAAACTTAAGGCCTCCAAGAAGATCATCAATGCCTGCATGGGACCTCAACTATGTCTTGGAAAAACTCACCCTGCCACCTTTTCAGCCAGCTACAATGGTTGATATAAAGTTTTTATCTTGGAAAACAGCTCTGCTCCTAGCAATAACTTCTGCAAGACGAGTTTGAGCTTCAGGCACTCATGGCTGTGGAACCTTTTATCATTTTTTATACAGACAGGGTTTCTCTGAGGACAAACCCAACATTTATGCCTAAGGTGGTGTCCAGTGTGGCTCTTAACCAAACTATTCATCTGCCAACTTTTTATCCAATTCCACAGAACAAGGGGGAGAGAATTCTGCATTCTTTGGGCATACACAGACATCTTAGATTCTACTTGGACAGAACCAAAGTTTTCCGAAAGAGAGAACAATTACTAGTGGCATATGCTGCAGGATCAAAAGGAAAGGCTATCTCAAAGCAGACCATTTCGAAGTGGATAGGCCACTGCATTCGTTTCTGCTACTTACAGCATGGCAAGCCAGTGCCTAAGGGCATTAGGCCACATTCAACCAAAGCTGCAGCCACTTCAGCAGCCTTTCTCAGGGGAGTACCAACCAAGGACATTTTGGATGCTGCTACTTGGAGTTCAGTGCATACTTTTACCAAGCACTATCATCTGCCACTCTACACTAAATCCAGGGCAGGCATTGCCACTGCAGTTCTGCAGGGCCTCATAGCTGCTCCTAATGCTGTTTAGCTCCAGCCTCCCATCCTTAGCTTTGGGACTCTACCCAGATGTAATGACTGCAACAGTGGAACATGAAGAACATAGTACAGTTGTGTACACTTACCATAAATGTAGATATTCGAGTGTATTCACTGTTGCAGTCCAGGTTACCCACCTGCATCCCCCTTTCTTCTGATGGAACCTATCTTTCCTTCTCTGATTTATGCAACCTATGTGGTGTATTTGCTTGTAGATGAAGGTAAAGTTTATATTGGTGCATGTATTTATATGTATATAAATTTTCGCTACTCTTTTAGGGGGGCACCTGACATCTGGGGCAAGAAAAACTAAAGAAAATGGCGTTGGCCGCATCTTTTATACCCCTGACAACCTGATTTCAGGGAAGGGGCGACAGCAACCGATGCAGGGCCTAGGACTTTGGAATTCAGGCCGACTGAGGGCAACCTGCCAGCAGGATTACCCAAATGTAATGACTGCAACAGTGAATACACTCGAACATCTACATTATGGTAAGTGTACACAACTGTACTTTCCCTTTTCTCCCTCCTTGCTTAGCTCTTACAGTTCAAGGGACTGCTAAATGTATTCCAGTCACCTGGGTCACAATAATGACTCTATCTCCCTGTGCTACAGAGCCAGGCAAATTTATAACTTCTTTTTTTAACATACACATCACATTTTAGTGATGACCATTTTCTTGTTGACTTAGCATTATTTTTTCTGTTTTTTTCAGTACAAACTTCATGATACCTTTCTATAATTTCATATATTTCTTAATCATTTTACAACCGGTCATTAAGGACATGAAATGGCAATCTCACTTGCTACAATTATAATTTTATAGTGTGTGATGTGTGTATGTGTGTATGTATGTATGTATGTATATATATATATATATATATATATATATATATATATATATATATATATATATATATATATACATCTATATATAGGTCGACTTTGTTTAAACGAAAGTACATTTAAATGAATCCAACTTACCCGAGCTGATTCCACCCTTTTCCTGTGAAAGGAACCAATTGGCCACTATGGTGAACTGTGCTGTGTCTTCTATTTAGTGCGATCTTGGAGTTGGTATATTTAAGTAGGGAGGGAGGGGTGTGGGGTGCAGCTCCCCACATTGTTGGGCTTAGTTTTTCTCCGTTCTGGTTCATTTCCATGGTGACCAAGTGGTTCCTTTCACAGGGAAAGGAATTTCCCAGTCTGTGGGTTTATGAAAATGTTTCAGTGGAATCAGCTCGGGTAAGTTGGAGTCGTTTAAACGTACTTTCGTTTAAACTAAGTAGATCATATATATATATATATATATATATATATTATATATATATATATATATATTATATATATATATATATATATATATATATATATATATATATATATACATATATATATATATATATATATATATATATATATAATATGTATATGTGTGTGTGTGTGTATATATATATATGTATAACATATAAATATTTCTGATAGGTACTGGTGCACTAGTGCGCTTAGTACTAGTTATTTTGATGTTTAAAGGCATTAGTGAAGTTCTTACTTTTTTGCCTGTCACTCTAAAACACTTTAGTCTTTCCAAACCTTTTCATTACTCCAATTTCTTTCTCATCAAGCATTGTACAGATATCTATCTTTAATTTAAGTATATTTCTCGACGTTTTTTTTTACTGCCCAAGTTTATTTTTGTCCATTTTTTTCTGCCCAAGTTCAGAGAAGACATTTCTTCATTTTTACATTGTACTGCAGATAGCTGCTTAGAATCCTTTTGTTCTTAAAAAAAAAAAAAAAAAAAAAATGCCTATCCTAATAATTATTTGGAAGCAGTGTCACCCATTATTTTTTTTGTGCCACAATCTGTGTCATGTTGGCAGAATACAGCACAATGGAACATTGCAATGATGCAAAAGTACATTAATCATAAAGCACAAGATCCTTTTTCATAGAGGAGTAGTAGTGAAAAGTATTGCACCACTTCCTTGTATCAGTTTGTCTTTAATATTCCTTGAAAAACAGTGTACAGTTTTAGATCCAGTTTAGCACTAGTCTACACAGTGTAGTAGAAATTACTGAAACCGTACATTTCAATGTATATAAATGAGTCCATGACATACATAGATGCAACGCATTACATGCATTCTGTAAAGTGACAAGTGAAGATAAATATGTGTTATGGTTTTGTGCTGTTCAGTTATTTACTTTTAAAGTAATTGCTTTTAGTATGTGTAGATTACATAAGGTGTTAATAATGAAAGCTGTTTGCATAATTTACATTCCAGCTGAATTAGTTTGATGTTCATCATCTAATCACTGTTGTTGCAGTCACCTTAGCTTTATATGGGTTGTATGATTGTATCCTGTAAAGGGTACAACAGCCAGCCAACTTCCAGAGCTTAGTCACTTTCAACATGCCCAAACTGACAGCTTGAAGGGAACTGAAGAAAATTGGCAGCTCGAGTGCTAAGTCTTTCATAACTTTCCTGCTATCAACGAGCACTCCTCTTGTGGGCTTTCCAGGATTAACCCTTGACTAGCATTTCTCCATTTTTGGGCAAGCAAGTTTCCTTCAGGGGGACCTTCCACATTTTTTAATTTTTATCAGACACTTCATTTTTCCAGTGAAATTGATCATTTTAACCCAGAAAGGTATGTTTTATGGGACTGTCACATGACTTTTCAGTCACTTTTAACAGTGAAGTTTGACTTTTTACTTTTGTGGAAACAAAGAAACTAATTATTTGCTTTTCTACCTAAAGCTGCTTTTACATTACTGCAGTCCCAAAAATAGTTATTGCTGTGCTTTTCAGAGCTTTTTTTGAATGCTTTTTTAATACCAGCTATTATCAGTCCTACCTAGGCTTCATTTTCAGCTTCACCACTGATCTCAAGATCTCACCTGTTGCTCAGATGTCCTTCGTGTTTCACTGTTGCAGTCATAACTGTAGGGTGTTCCTGCCGGCAGGCAGCCCGAGGTCGGCCAGAATCCCAAAGTCTGGGTCCGGCGTCGGCTGTACCAGCAAGTACCCTGACGTCAGAACGCAGAGGTATAAAGCTGACAGCCGACGCCATCTTCTCCAGTCTTTCTTGCCGTGCGGTGGAAAGCAGCTCGCAAGTCGTTGGTTGGCGTTTTCAGACAACGTGCTTTGATTGTCGTCTTTCCGAAGTTTTCTACTTCTATTCTCAAGCTAAGTACCCCGTTGGGGAAACCTTTTTTCTTGCTCCTCCGATGTCAGAAAAAGTTAATAATTGTATATCGTGTGGAAAACAAATACCTCAAAGATTTCCACTCTTACTGTCTACCTTGCTTAGGCCCTGACCACGACGTTTCTTGCTGTCTGTTCTGTGCCAGGTTTAATTCTCGCACTATCAAGCGTAGGTACGATTGGGCCTTGAATTATTTCAGTAGACGATTTAATTATAGGACGTCGTCAGATACTTTACCGACAACCGGAATTCAGAAAAAACGCAAAGACAAGGATAGGCCTCCGAGGTCCAAACATGATATTTTGCAGCTGGAGCCAGCTTCGGGTTCGGCGGTCGTCAGTGAGACGCTTTTGCAGCCCCTGTCGTCCTCCACTTCGGAACCGATGGCCGACACGGACTCCCATGGGGAGCCTTTTAGGCCCAGTATTTTATCTGCTGCAGGACCTTCGGACGTCGCTCCTTCAGATGGGTCCGGAACCGCTGTGCAGGTACCGGCTTCTGAGGGGGTTTTCAGGCCTTCTAATATTACTATTTCTACAAAGACAAAGGCAAAGTCAAAGACTCCTGTTAAACCAAGGGTTTCTTCACAAGCTGCCTCGGATACAGCTCCCAAGTCCCAGAAGCAATTACTTCGGATGGCTGAAGATTTACTTACAATGATTAGGGGTTCTCACCCTCCTCCAGAAAAAAGGCCTAGACAGGATATTCTTTGATTCTTCTGATCAGGCTTCTGTGTCTTCTGTCTCTTCCTTTAACCAGGATTATTCTTTTCCTCCTTATGAGGATTCTGATGCAGAGGACTCTATTCCCTCAGCTTCTCCCCCTGAAGATTTCTCTTTTGGGGAAACCTTACATGAAATGAGGGAGCATTTTCATTGGGAAGGTCAGGATTATTCTGCTTCCAAGAAGAGACTTAGGGAATTTCTCCTTCTCCCTCAACACAGACCTTTGGCTATTCCTCCTGTACTTGATATTGTAGATGATGCTTTTTCTGAAGCTAACCTAAATCCTGATTCTTTGCCACCTGCTCCTTCTAAGCCTGATAGATTTTACAGAGTCCCTGACTCCCATCAGTTCTTATTTAAGAACCCTTCTGCTGATCCTGAAACCATTTCTCAGGGTTCTAGGGCTGCTAAGGCCGTTTCATCTAAAAATCCTATTCCCTCTGAAAAGGATTCCCGTGCCTTGGACAGGTGGGGCAAAAAGGTTTACACTTCTGCTACCCTTTCCATTAGAGCTTTAAATTGCCAGTTTCACATGTTCAAGTATCAGCAATTTCTTTTGTCTGTTCTAAAGCAAAGGCTCTCTACCTTTCCTGCATGCGCAGAGGACAAGGAATTACAGGATGTATTGCATGCAACTGAACAAGTTAGCAAACATAGTTTACATTGTGGTTTTGATGCCTTGGAAGCTTCTTGCAGGGCCGCAGCCTCTGGTACTGTTATCAGGAGACATGCTTGGCTTCGTGAGCAGAATTTACCTGAACAGGTTAAGGCTAAACTGTTAGATGCCCCTGTTCAGCATGATGTTTTATTTGGGTCCAAGGCTGAGGAGGTTATTAAAAAGATGGAAGAAAAAGCAAAGTCTATGCAGACTGTAAAGATTTTTTGCAAGTTCAGCCTCCTAGTTTTTCTAGAAATTGGCCCTTCAAAAATTGGTCCTTTCCCATGTCTGACAGGCCTCAAAGGGGAAGATATAGACGCTCCAGAGGTCGGGGGCAGGCTCAGGCCTCTTATAGGTCCAGACAATGGACTGCTTCTTCACCTAGAAGGGGAGAAGACAGACCTCAATCTCAAAAGAAGCAGACTCAATGACTCTCTCCGTTGGGCTACAGGTCCTCCTTGCCTGGAAGCCCCTCTCGGAGGAAAACTTTCTCTTTTCTACCAAAATTGGACTCTTATTACCCAGGACAAATGGGTTTTAGACGTGATTTTAAGAGGCTACAACTTCCACTTTCATACTCTGCCAAGGTCTTTGGGTTGGCCTGATCTGCCAAAACATCAATGGTCAGAGGCCTTAAATCAAGTGGACGTCTTATTGGTCATGAAAGCCATAGAACCTGTTCCACTTCCAGAGTTGGGAAAAGGTTTTTACTCCAGACTATTTCTGGTCCCAAGGAAACAAAATTCATGGAGACCTATTCTGGACCTCTCAGTGTTAAATACCTTCCTGGAGATTCCAAAATTCAAGATGCTTACTCTGCAACAACTTCTTCCCATGCTCTCCCAGGATGCTTGGATGGTGACATTGGACTTAAAGGAAGCCTATTTACACATTCCCATCAGACAGGAACGCAGAAAATACCTCGGATTCAAGGCAGGTTCGAGACACTTTCAATTCTCTGTACTGCCCTTTGGCTTATCTACTGCGCCCAGAGTCTTTACCAAGTGTCTGGCTCCAGTAGTAGCTTATTGCAGACTCCAAGGAATTCAAATTTACCCCTACCTGGTAGACTGCTTTATTCAGGCAGACAGCAAGGATCTTTTACTTCAACATCTGCAGTTTGTTCAGCGTCTTCTCCTACTACTGGGATTTTCAGTGAACACAAAAAAGTCACATTTGATCCCCTCTCAACAAATGATCTTTTTGGGGGCTCTTCTAAACACAAGCTTACAAAGGGCCTTCCTTACTCCAGAAAAACAAGTACAGCTGGCATCAATTTTCAAGACCTTGGCTACTTTAACTCAGATCATTGCAAGGAAATTCCTGCAGGCTTTGGGCTACATGGCCTCTTGCATCCTGTTGATTCCAAATCCAAGGCTTCATATGAGAAAACTTCAATGGTACCTAAAGAGTGTATGGTCTCAGCATTACCACAGCCTGGAAACTGATACCTCTGATTCCCTGCCTCCAAAAAGAGTTCCTTTGGTGGTCCAGGGCTTGTTCTTTAAACAAAGGAAATCCCTTTAGTCTACCTCATCCTGCTCAGATCATAACCACAGACGCCTCGGATTATGCTTGGGGAGCTCATTACCTAAACATTTGCCAGCAGGGCTATTGGACAAAGAAGCATCTCCCCTGGCACATCAACTTGAAGGAAATGTTGGCAGTCCAAAATGCTCTTCTAGCCTTCCAGAACCTTTTGCAACCAGGACGTCATCTGATTCGCACAGACAATACCACAGTCATGTGGTATATAAACAAGCAGGGAGGCTCTCACTCATACTCCCCTTTGCAGACTAACCATGAGTTTATGGGACACAGCTCTAAATCTGAATCTGCATCTTCAAGCTCAATTCATTCCAGGAAAACAGAATCTCTTAGCAGACAGCCCAAGCAGAAATCTTTTGGATCCTCACAAATGGATGCTAGACCCCAACTTATTCAGCAGGATTATGGCAGTCTGGGGTTGCCCTCGGATAGATCTGTTTGCATCCCATCTCAATCAGCTGCCTCTCTTTTGCACCAGGTCTTTCCACAAAACAGCTTGGAAAGTGGATGCCCTGTCTTTCAGCTGGAGGAATCTTTCGGGATATGCCTTCCCTCCTCTTCCTCTTCTGCTTCGGGTATTACTGAAAATAAAACAGGACAAACCCAGGATGATCATTTTGATAGCTCCAAATTGGCCTCGGCAGTTTTGGTATCCGACTTTAAGACACCTGTTCTTGAAACCTCCATGGATTCTGCCTCTTTCCTTCTCTTCTGTCCCAGCATCAGGGTCAGATGCTACACACTCAAATCAAGACTCTTTGCTTGGCAGCTTGGCTCTACAAGGGCCTTTGATTCCTTCTGCTTTACCCAAACAAGTTTTGGATGTTCTCTTAGAAGCTAGACGCCCTAGCACTAGAATATCTTATGCTTCTAAATGGAAAAGATTTTGTATTTGGATGCGGGATCGAGGTTCTGATCCTCTTTTACCTGACATTCCTTCCATTTTACTTTACCTCCCTGACCTTTTGCTTAAAGGCCTCTCCTTTTCTTCCATTAAAATCCATGCTTCTGCTATCTTGGCTCATTACAGCACTGATCCCCCCATTTTCTCTCACCAGCTGGTGAGACAATTCTTGAGAGGGGCTAAGAATTTAAGACCTCCTAGAACTCCTCCTGTTCCTGCTTGGGATTTTAATTATGTTTTGGAAAAACGTACTTTACCTCCCTTTGAGCCTGCTGCTGCTTCGGATATCAAGTTCTTATCCTGGAAGACAGCTATTTTATTAGCTTTGACTTCTGCCAGAAGGGTGTCAGAGTTGCAAGCTCTCATGGCTGTGGAACCATACCTTATTTTCCACCAAGACAGAGTTGCATTGAGGACCAATCCTACATTTATGCCTAAGGTGATTTCTAAAGTGGCTTTAAATCAGACTATTCACCTTCCTACTTTCTCTCCAAATCCTCAAAACAAAGGGGAAAGGATTTTGCATTCATTGGACGTACACAGACAACTACGGTTCTACCTGGACAGAACTAATGATTTAAGAAAATCTGATCAGTTGCTTATCTCTTATTCCTCCAGTTCTCTAGGCAAGGCTATCTCTAAACAATCTGTTTCCAAATGGATTGCCCATGGAATAAGGTTTTGTTACTCTCACTTTGGGAAGCAGATTCCTGGTACTGTTAGAAGTCATTCTACTAGAGCAGCTGCCACTTAAGCAGCTTTTCTCAGAGGAGTTCCTACCAAGGACATTTTGGAAGCTGCCACTTGGAGTTCAGTGCATACTTTTTCTAAGCACTATAATCTCCCTTTGTATTCTAAGTCTAGGGCAGGTTTTGCCTCTGCTGTTTTGCAGGGCCTTCTGGCTACCCCTTCTTCTGTATAACCTCCTCCCTCATCACAGCTTTGGGATTCCACCCTACAGTTATGACTGCAACAGTGAAACACGAAGAACATAGTACAGTTGTGTACACCTACCATAAATGTAGATGTTTGAGTGTCTTCACTGTTGCAGTCGGTGTTTCCCTCCCACCTATTCCCCTCTTTTCTTCTTTTGTGGTGTATTTGTGTTTCCTTTTTGGACACCTTTTTTGGTTATTTTGGGGGACTTCTGACATCTGGGTCAAGAAAGACTGGAGAAGATGGCGTCGGCTGTCAGCTTTATACCTCTGCGTTCTGACGTCAGGGTACTTGATGGTACAGCCGACGCCGGACCCAGACTTTGGGATTCTGGCCGACCTCAGGCTGCCTGCTGGCAGGAACACCCTACAGTTATGACTGCAACAGTGAAGACACTCGAACATCTACATTTATGGTAGGTGTACACAACTGTACTTTCTCCCTTCTTCCAGACACAAAAAGAACATTTCCAGATGGCCTTTTTCCTCTTCAGTAGGCTACAAATTTTCCTTGCTTCAGAAGGGTGACTCTCCTGTGGCCATTTCTGGTCCCTGTGCCTTTCACCCTCTACCTTGGCTCCCTCTGGTGTGCGCCTTTCAGTTGTCATGATCTTCAGCATTAGACACGTCCATACCTCTCAACCTTGAAACATCAAAAAATCTGGACAAAAGCCCCAAGAAAAGTAGGCACAACTGGCCAAAACTCGGTATGCTGATTAACGTAAGATATGCATATATAATTATGTAACTCCACCCACTCCGGTGGAATTGAGATACCAGCATTCAAACACAAATTGAAGAATAGACAAAATATTAAACACACAATATAATCAGAACAATAGTGTTTTATTTATATAAACATTTGAATGTGTTATCAAACTTTGAACTTGTATCAAACTAAAATAGTTTTCTTTTATAAAAATAAAATTAACTGCTGTGAATTGAGAGAGATTTTGGCAGCTGACAAGCAACAGCAGACCCATGTAGAAGATTGGAAAGGGGGCTGATGATTTAATTCCATTCAAGCTTGCATTGCACTAGTTAGTTGGTTTATGAAAGTTCACTGGCTTTTGCCTCCTCAGAAGAAAGATTGTTTTGGTCTATGTACATGTTTTTGTTCAATGCTTTAGACTGCTCCTCATGGAACTTTATATTTCATTATTTCATCTGCAAATAAAGTGCCTGTTGCCCTTGATGAATAAATATCCTATGTTACATTAAAAAAATGATAAGCTAGTAATATTGCAATAGGGAATGGATGGCAAACTAATAACAGGTTCATAGTTAATAGGTGTCTCCTGTAAAGGAGGGCATTCTCAGGACTGCAACACCCACCCCCTGTAAAAGTGCAACACAGTACAGCATCAGCAATCCATCTACATACTGTGGGAGTAGAACCCACAGCCTTCTGCATAAAAAGCAAATATGCTACCTGTTGGGCTACTAACAATGCAAACAGACCTGGGATAAGCATCACTAAATTTTTCTTCCCCTGAAGCTCTCAGCTCCTTGTAAAATCCACTTGATACTCAACTATATTTCAATTTTGCAGTACAAGTAATCTGGAAAAAGCCAAACTTTATTGGGGTGGGGGGACAAATGCTCCAAAACCAGGGACACATTTTAAACATTGCTTGTATAATCTTGGAAAGTTGCTAGAATAAAATGTTTGTGTTTCTTGAAAGCCATCTAAGCTTTAGTGTTCCTATCGATCATTAGTTCATTTCTCACTGATTTGCCAGAAAACCACAAATTTTAAGAGGAACAGACCACAAGTATTCTGGACATTGGAGCCCATAGCTCTCAAGTGGTATGGGTAGAGAATTCAAGCTCTGGCTTCTTGTACCCAAGGTGCAGAGTTTGACCCTGAGTAACACTAGCCACCAGGTATACTTAACTGGGCATTTTACAAACTGGGGCATTTTACACACACACACAGACGCGCACACATTTACACACACAAAACATAAGAGCAGCAAAGCAATCCAAAAATTCAGCAGTCTGCTGGAAGCAACGTTCTGTATTGAATGCAGACTTCACACTGAAAACGTCAGAGCAGCAAAGCAGTCTGAAATTAGAGCACCAAAGCAATCTGAAAGTTCAGCAATCTCCTGGAAGCAATGTTCTGTACTGAATACAGCCTTGCACGAATTGAAAACATTAGATCAACAAAGCAAAAAGCAATCTCCTGGACATGCACATGATTGAAAACATTACACAAACATACACACTTAGAGCAGCAAGCAATCTGAAAACAATACTTAGAGCAGCAAAAGCAATCTGAAAACAATATTTAGAGCAGCAAAGCAATCTCCCTGAAGAAACTTGAAAACAAACCGGGTCTTGCAAAGAGCAGCAATTTCCCAGTGAGCAACCCTTACAAATGTAGAGCACCAATCTCCTGTTACAGACTTGCTTAGAATGCAGCCATCCCTTACCGAGCACAACACACACTTGCTTGTTGGCAGAAAAAAACGGATGCCCAAAATAACAGAATGCGAGCTGATCCCTCCCCACCACACCTACGGACAAGCATTGCAAATAAAACTGCATTTTATATTCTTTTTTTTTTTTATCTGGAGGCTTTTCTCATCACCTGCGGACACGAGTGGGTGGGTGCTGGGTGGACTCTGCAGAAGCAGAATTTAAAATGTGCACAGTGCAACTCTGCGCCACTTGATGCCATGGTGCTATATTCCTTATTTCCCTCCAAAACAGTTCAACTATCTGAACAAGTCCAACAGGCAGTCTGTCACATGAAGCTGATGTCATCACGCATGTCCCTGTAGGCTGGCGATGGGTGGTGACCGCCATAAATTTAAAGATTTAAAGCTGTCTGTGTGTGTGTGTAATATATATATGTAATGTGTGTAATATATATATATATATATATATATATATATATATATATATATATATGTGTGTGTATGTAATGTGTATAACGTATATATAATATAAAATGTATAATATATAGTGTGTGTGTCTATATAAAATCGGGAATTAAAGGGGCCACTTGGGAATTCATGACCCCCCCCATTATTTTGCCCTCAAAACTAGTAAATACCGAGTAATTCGGTATGGTCGGGAGGTATGGATTAAGTTCTCTGAAGTTGTTTGCAGTGCTCTTGGTGGGCAAGGGAGAATTACTGTTATTGGTGTCCAAGAAATGAGAAGGGAGTTGCTGTTGTCTTGGTTGGACAGGGCTGCCTCTCCCCAGGGGGTAATGTGCCCAACAGGAGTTTGTCTGCTTCTATGGAAATTCCTGTTAAAAAAAAAAAAAATCGAAAGTTATACATTTATCTTCCCCTGTCTCTGTTATTTTATAGAGGAATGAGTTGTTGGGCTTTGCACAGACTCTTGACCCTTTGGATTGTACTGGTAAAAAAAAAAAAATAATTATCTGTAGATTCCCAGGGTAATGAACAAGGAAATAATTTTGAATGAATATTTTCTGCTCTCTTTTGTCAGATTGATTTTTGAGGAGAATGTTTGATAGTTCCTTAGAAGAAATTTATTTTTCTGAAACCATATCTAGAATGAACCATCTGTTTCACTAGGAATATAATTCTATTCCACAAAAATGTGATTACAACTGAATGGCAGCACAGTGGATAGTGTTGCCTCACAGCAAGATGTTCTCTGGTTCGATTCCTGGCTGAGGTGCCTTCTGCTCAGACTCTTCATGTTCTGTGTGTGCTCATGAAGGTTTTCTTTGGGTGTTTTGGTTTCCTATCACACTCAAAAGACATGCAGTAGTTGGATTGGATACTAAACTGGCCATAGGTAGGTGTGTGTGTGTGTAAGAACAACCGCTGACAGTGTGAACACTGGCTTTAGATGATTCACTGTTGAAGTTGCACCCCAACTCCATGGGGAATAAGGTGTTGTGGACGGAAGGAATTTGCTGAACTCACTCCTGTTCCTCCTAAACTTTAAGCATTGGAGGATGTTTTTAATTGCAACCTGTAACTTGTTTATTTTCTAATCCCAGATTTGACTCTGCAGTGATTTTCTTGGTAGATATTGCCATTGCTAAACATTTGGTAAATGCCAATTCCTGCCGACTGATAAGGATGGAAAAGTCTGCCAGATTTGGATAAAATATGTACTACTACCATATTCTTAATTGTCAAGCTTGCGTATTAAAGTTTTTACTTGTATCATTTGAGAATATGAGGAACATTGTAGCCATTTTTCCTTCTGGAGAAAATTCTGTGAATGTTTGTTGTTTCTGCATCTGATGGCCACTCTTGAAGCATGCTTTTATTCCAGCTGGAACTATTATAATATTTGGTTGGTTATGTGCACAAACTCTGAGGATGTTAAAGTTGAAATTTTGAATTCTCCTTTAGAAAGTGGTTGTTTCTGCTGAGGTCTTGAAAAGTGTAAGGAAAAAAGGGAAGCTGATGAAGGGATTTTTCAAAATTTTCAGCTTTCCTTCTAGTTTGTTAGAGGTTTTGCACCTGCCTCTGCACTCTTTTATAAAAAGCAAAATAAGCAGGCAGAGTAAGATTCTGTCAGGCAGACATTAAAAAAATGGCAAGGGAGCTCCAGAAAGAAAGGAGGGAGACCTTCATAAACAAGAACAGTTGGTCCTTTCAGCCAGGGCCTTTCTTATAGTAGCATTAAGGTGCATGCTTCTGCCATCTCACCTTGCCTACTTCATTCCTATCCCATTTACTCACCCATACCTGAAGCTGTTTCTTAAAGGGTTTCCCCCCAGGATGAGCCCATTTCTTCTATATGGGATCTCAGTTGCGTTCTAGAAAAAACTCTCCCTGCCTCACTTTGAACCAATGGCATCTGCTCCCATAAATATGCTCACTTGGAAGACCACCTTACTAATTGCCATTACTTCTGCAAGGAGAGTATCTGAGCTTTAAGCCTGTATGTGGAAAGAGTCTTTCACAGAGATAGGGTAATGCTTACAACTAATCTATCTTTCATGCCTGTGGTGGTATCGGAATATTCTCAAAACTAGTCTATCCACCTGCTAGTTTTCTTTCCAAATTCTCAGAACAAAGCAGAGCAAATCCTTCATTTCCTGGATGTACACAAACAAATAAGGTACTACTTAGAAAAAACAAAAAAGCAAAGCAACTGTTGGTTACTTTCACAAAGGGGGAAATAAACCAAACCTGTCTCCAAACAAACCAGATGCAAATGAATAGTCTGTTTCATTAGGATCTGTTGCACTCATCATGGAGTGTGTCTTCCTGGTCATGTCAAAATCCTTTCCAACAGGCACAGGGCAGCTATCACTGCCTTCCTCAGAGGAGTTCCCACGCAAGCCATCCTAGAAGCTGCCACCTGGATGTCTATATACTCCTTTACAAAATGCTACCATTTAGACATCACAGTAAGAGCTAGATCAGGGTTTGCAACAGCCATCCTGTAAAACCTTATTTCCTCGGGGACAACAGCTTCTCTTACCACCCTTCCACTAGCTTTGGGTGTCCTAAGAATTTGTACTGAAACATTGACTGTGAGAAGCATACTACAGTTGTATCACATTTACCGTAATTGTAGATGTTCAAGTAGATCAGTGTTGCAATACAAGCTCCCACTCTCATAATCCTCCATCTGTTGACATTTTCCGTGTTGGTGGATTCCTGCAGCTAGATCATAATCATCCCTTGTCCCCCTTACTTATGTATTACATAAGTGACATAGCGACAGTGATTAATTGATTAGTTGAGCTAAAACACTAATACTCCACACTGTTTTATGCCTGTTTAAACTACAAATATAGCTTGTTTTGCATTTGCATAAACCATATACATTCCATACATGACCATACTTGAGTGTTATATATTGTAAATAATATAGAAACATGTAGGTCATACAGCATACCTATTTACCTTATGTACAAAGATGCTTTCCAATTATTTTCGTTAATATAAAAACAGCATATGCGCAAGTGATTCCAAGTCCATAGTTAAGCTGTGAAATCGTGGGTATAATTCTGGCTTCATTAAGGTATGGTGTGGATGGTGTTTATGCTAGTAAGATGTTAAAGGACTGTTCCCAGCTTGCTCGGGATTTCATGTTTTTGTTTCTTTTGTCTGTTACTATTTTATGAGCTAATAGATGTTTGATAGCAATTTTCTTGAATTCCTCCCAAGAGATACTTATAGGGTCTAGCCATTTGCGAGCTATGTATAGCTTCATTAGTAAGAAAATCATTGAGTGAATTTGCTTGTTTACCTGTTATGTTAGTTGGAGGAATATGTAGGAGTGTAAATTCCCATGTTAATGTTGATGAAGATGCCCCATTTTTTGCAGTTTTAGCTTGAGTGAATTCCAAAGCATTTACAACTCCAGAATATATGCATTAGGTCAGCTATCTGATCAATGCAGTGTGGGCAATATAGGGATTTCGATGCATTGAATTTGTGCAGAATTGCTGGGGTGAAGTTTGCGTTATTTATGATGAGCTGCGTGTAAGAGAGTTTAAGTGGAATTCTTTTCAATGTTAGATTGATTGCCCTTTCTGTTTGCTGGTCATTCAGGTCTGGTTTTTGTTTCTTCCAGTAATTGGAGTAAAGAAGGTCTTTCTGGAATTTGATATCAGCTATCATTTTGTATGAGTTTGTTATAGTTTTCCTTGTCATTAGAATAGTCTTCCAAAATAGGGCACATTGTTCAGTGTCACTATTTAGTATGGTAAGGTTTTGGAGGTAACTGGAACAGAACTCTGATTTGTCTTAAAATTGTTATGTATGCTTTAGGTAGATTTAGATTACTTCTCATTTCTTGGATTGTACAGTTGAAAAGGGTAAATATCTTGGATTCTTTTGTCCTTTGACCTAGGGAAGGAATCTAGGTTTAGCAACTTATTAATTTTTAAGTTAGGATTTTTGTGGCAGGGTTGTAGCATTAACATAGCTTGCCCGAAGTTTAAGGAGTGAAAAAGTTTTTGTGTTATATTTATAGCATGTTTTAGAGGGTCTTTAATATTGTAGGTTTGTATGTTTTTTTTGTCTAGGAAGGGGAGTACTTTGGGATTGATGTCTAATGTTTTAATGTACCTATAGTATATTGCTACCCAAATCGGTGACCAAGTTTTTATTGATGGGTCATATTCCGCTATTCTTAGTATTCTGTTAGTGTTGATGATAGAGTACTAGATTTTGAGATCTGGCAAGTTCAGATCCCCTTTGTACCTAGGAATTGTTAGTTTTTCATAGGATATTCTGGTCTTTTTAGGTTCCCATATAAATTTTGCTAGAAAGGTATGAATTTGTGTGAAGAGTTTATTATGTATAGTTATTTGTGTTGTCATAAATAGGTATAATAGTCTAGGAAATATGTTCATTTTAATTATTGATACTTTGCCACAAACGGTAACTTAAGGTTGTTCCATCTTGTACTGTCTTGTGTTATGTTTTTGCCATTTAAGGGTTATATTATGCTGGTAGATTTCCTTATTGTTCTGAAAGAAAGTAATCCCTAGGTATTTAGTTTTGTCTTAATTTTATTTTGTCCAATAGTGGTATTAGAAAGAAGTCTGGAAGGCAGTAAGGGAAATATATTAGTTTTATTATGGTTTAATTTATAGTTAGACCTGTATGAGAATTGTTCATTTATAGTTATTTTTTTGTTCATGTCTGAGTTTGGTGTAGTAAAGTATATGTTTAGATAGTCTGCGAAGGCCAAAAGATAGACTTTGAAATTATGTATTGAATGGGGAGTGTGATATGTATTTTGCTTTATATATAGGAATAAGGGTTCTAGGTATAGGTTAAAGAGAAAAGGTGATAACGGGCAGCCTTGTCTTGTTCCATTTTTAATCAAAATTCTGTTTGACCATGTTTTGTTTATATATAGGGATGTATATGGATTGCTGTAAAGAATTTGGATCTGTATGAAATTATTAGGTATGTCAAAATAAGGTAATGTTTGCAGTAAGAATTCCAGATTGACCCTGTCAAAGGCTTTGTGGGCATCTACAACCACTGCGAAGATGTTAATGTTCCTCTGATTTGCAACGGATAGTAATGCTTCCAGTGTTAGCCTGTTATTACTGGTTTGTCTATATGGTATAAACCCAGATTGTTCTGGGGAGATGATTTTCTCTATCAGATTTTTTAATCTATTTGCAAGTATAACGGTCAGGGTCTGTGTCTGTTTTTAAGAGAGATAGGTCTGTAACTATCTGGTTTTTTGGAGTCTGCCTGTTCTTTTAAAATAAAAATAGTTTTGAAGGCATTGAAATGAATATCATGTATGTTATTTATTATGTAGTTCAGCATATGGTATAGTAATTTGGCAATCAGTAGATTGAAGGCTTTATAAAATTCTGATGTAAGATCATCTTGTCTTGGGGCCTTGTGTGATTTTTAGCTTTAATTGTTGTGGTTATCTCATTAATGGAAATGGGTTTGCTTAGTTTTTTTTTGTTGTTGATCTATATCTAGTTTGGGAAATTTTAGTTTTTGAAGAAAGAGCCCTATTTTCCTTACAGACTTGTAAGGTTTGTTCTCCATATGTTTGCGTATATATTTGGGAGTCCACCAATAAGAGGAACATAGGTGTTTAATGAAGAAAACCAACAGCACCACAAATGAAAATGCAATTTAAACTTCACTTGACAAATAGCGTTTTCATAATCCTTCATCAGAATAATAAAACACACATCACTGCAACTGCCTTATATCCTTCATCTAATTAAAATACTAATTGTGATAGTGATTCAATTAACTATAATTGATTAAATTAGTGAAATAATAAACTTTAAAAACAACCATTGACTTCTGCTAAAATACTACAATAGTCATAGGTAGACTTCATGTACAACCAACAGTAAAATACATTGCTTTAATAAATACATATATATAAATACATGTGTTGCACCTTCAAACCTGCTTCAATAAAATAAATGTATATATTTATATTAAAAACTATTGATATCCGTTTAATATTCTAAAATGTCATATTTTAATATCAATAAAATAATTTAATAGTTTGAAATAGTATTGAATCATAATTTGGCCTGTCTTAATTTTAATACAGGTTTTAAAGAAACCATATTGTTCAAACCTGGAGGGCTGGACGCATCTAGCCATGATTGCCAATACAATTCACGATATTCCAGGCGTGTTTCCCACATACTACCCCTCACATCTTTACCAACTGTTTCAAGAACACAAAATGTGTACTTTGCTCCATTGCAATTTAAAGAATGCCTATATAATGCATTGTTCATGTTTTGCTTACTAATTTCATAATGGTGCTCACAGATTCTGGTTTTTAGTTTCCTTTCTGTCTTCCCTATGTAAAAAGAGTCACATAGTTTACATAGAGCAAGATATACAAGACCATAAGTGTGACAATTTGCGTAACATTTACTATACAATTTCTTATTTCTGTTAACTAATTCTAGGTAAGATGCATTGTACAAAAAACTACACTGGGAGCAAGCCCCACATTTGTATGTACCAAATTTCATATCCTTGTTTGCAAAATGAGTTTTGCTACTTGATTCAAATAAATTTTTAAAATTCAAGTCTTTCCTGTAAGTGAAATTCAAAGGACTATGTCTTAATATGTCAATATCTGTAATGTCCTGAAATTTTGACCATTCTCTTGAAACCACATTCTTGATGATACCAGAATCACCATTGTAATCCAGGATGAATGTATCATGCTTATTACTATCACTAAAAATATCCTGTACTGGATGTATAATATTGTTGGATACTTTTCCCAAAATGGGAGAAAACCTGTCCTTTCTACCTTCATTTACTTCCTTTTTCATTGCTTGAATAAGGGAAAGCGGGTAACCTCGATCAAGAAACATATTACTGATTTTTTCACATTCTGTACTGAAAATGTCTTCTTCTGATGTCATCCTGCTTGCCCTAACAAGTTGCCCTTTTATCAAGTTCTTTTTTTGAAAAAATGGGTGCCCACTTGTAAAATGTAGGTAGGAATTTGAGAAGGTTGGTTTTCTATAGATTTTGGAAGAAAATTTTCCATCAGTCTTTGATATACAAACATCCAAATAGTGAAAATCAGTTTTACTAATTTCATAAGTAAAATCCAAAAAAGTAGTGGTTTCTTTTAGATATGATAAAAATTCAAAAAACTTTTCTTCTCCTGCTTTCCAAAAAATACAAATACCATCTAAAAAATGTTTATAAAGTGTCCAACATTCCTTGAATTCACTATTTAAAACTAACTTGAATTCCCACCAGGTCAAAATAATATTAGCATAAGTAGGGGCACAATTGGCACCCATAGCCACCCCCTGAACTTGTTTGTAAAACTCACCCTCATAATACATAAAATTGTTGTGTAAAATAATATCCATTAAAGTAGTTGTGGCTAAAAAATCGTTATTGGAAAACTGACCACAAGTATACATATATTCCTCTAACCATTTTAAACCGATGTCATGTGGGATACAACCAAATAAATCTATGACATCTGTTGTTATAAAAAGTAGATTGTCATGATATAATTCAGGTTGCACTTGTCTCAAAAAATCCCATGAATCTTTAAGAATAGTAGGCCCTTTCCAGGACAATTCTTTAAGTTTATTGTCTACAAAAATGGCAAGTGATGAAGTAACGGAACCTTCCGAGGCCACTATGAGACGGAGTGGGGGGTTGGTAGGACATTTATGTACCTTCGGAATACCAAAAACTGAGGGTACCCTAGTTTAGGATTGAATAAAAAATCAAATACTTCTAAAGTAATGGTACCCTCTAGTAATAGATCATTAAGCATACATGAAATACGAGAATTAGCAATATTAACTTCATTTACTGAAACTAATTCGTATTTCAAAACATTACCAAGTTCTTGTTTCATTTTGGATTCATATAATATATTATCCATAATAACCGTACCCCCTCCCTTGTCCGGTTGCATAATCCTAATGGAATCATCCTTTTTGAGTGTATCTAGTAAAACATTCTCTTTAGATAAATTAGAAAATACCCTGTGTTTTAGTGTATGCTTCCTGATTTCTTTTTCCATAACAACTTCAAGGCTTTTTAACTGAGGGTGACTGGGGGGATTGAATATGCTACGTTTTTTTTAAATTAGAATTGTTTATTGGTAACTGAGGGTGATTTTGAAAAAATATTGTTAAATTCTTTTTCCTGATAAACATTTTCAAGTCTATAATGGCCCTAGTGATGTTGACTTTCCTTGCAGGAATATATTTAAAACCTTTGGAAAAAAAGTGAAAATGATCAATATTAATGGGAACTGGACTGTAATTGAATATGTTGTAGCCATCATAAGAATAAATAGGGTCATTGCTGACAATACTATCTTGCTGTAATACATTGACTACCAGTTCGTCCCCCCTTCTTTGACCGTAATGGTTGTAATTGTAATGTATAAATGGTTTGTTCCGAATTCTGTTGGACCGCCTGGGAAGAGGTGGAAAAGATTGATCCAAAGGGAAATCCTGATCAGACCTGACATTATCAACATCTAATTGACCTATTTCATCATATTCTTGATTTAAATTAACTTGTTCAACATCATGTGTTTCTTGTGGTTTAATTCTCTGAAAATGTCTAGGCTTGGGATAGGAAACACCATCTTGATACTCCTTCAAATCCCTCTCTAGTTTCCCCTGTTTCCTTAAAATATTCATATTACAATTCTTATCCACATTCTTATGAAATTCTGTGCCCTCCATAACATTGTTGAGGTATTTAGATATCTGTTTAATATTCTAAAATGTCATATTTTAATATCAATAAAATAATTTAATAGTTTGAAATAGTATTCTCCTTTGAAACCTCATTTGAATTTTAAAGATATTATTCATAAAAATTACGTGTTTCCCACTTCTCATTCTGATAAAGTGGTTCATAGTAACACCCAAACGTCAACTTATAGAGAGAATTTGAATCAGTTGTATTTTTTAATGGACAAATATAAGAGATTGGAGGTTGACAATGTATATTTTAATGAATGTTTAAAACACAAAATTGTCCCAAAGGGACTGAGGGTATCTAAATACCCCAACAATGTTATGGAGGGCACAGAATTTCATAAGAATTTGATTAACATTTTCAATCGATGTGGCCTTGATGTTGCTAAGGCAATTAGGGATGAAAATGAAACAATTAAACCATTAATTAATAAAGACATGGAAAAGATTAATGAAAACATCCTTAAAGATCTATTATTCACTGTGGATGTTGAAAAAAACAAATATTATGGTATTTTTTCTCAGGTGGATAAGAATTGTAATGTGAATATTTTAAGGAAACAGGGGAAACTAGAGAGGGATTTGAAGGAGTATCAAGATGGTGTTTCCCATCCCAAGCCTAGACATTTTCAGAGAATTAAACCACAAGAAACACATGATGTTGAACAAGTTAATTTAAATCAAGAATATGATGAAATAGGTCAATTAGATGTTGATAATGTCAGGTCTGATCAGGATTTCCCTTTGGATCAATCTTTTCCACCTCTTCCCAGGCGGTCGAGCAGAATTCGGAACAAACCATTTATACATTACAATTACAACCATTACGGTCAAAGAAGGGGGACGAACTGGTAGTCAATGTATTACAGCAAGATAGTATTGTCAGCAATGACCCTATTTATTCTTATGATGGCTACAACATATTCAATTACAGTCCAGTTCCCATTAATATTGATCATTTTCACTTTTTTTCCAAAGGTTTTAAATATATTCCTGCAAGGAAAGTCAACATCACTAGGGCCATTATAGACTTGAAAATGTTTATCAGGAAAAAGAATTTAACAATATTTTTTCAAAATCACCCTCAGTTACCAATAAACAATTCTAATTTAAAAAAAGTAGCATATTCAATCCTCCCATTCACCCTCAGTTAAAAAACATTGAAGTTGTTATGGAAAAAGAAATCAGGAAGCATACACTAAAACACCGGGTATTTTCTAATTTATCTAAAGAAGAGAATGTTTTACTAGATACACTCTAAAAGGATGATTCCATTAGGATTATGCAACCGGACAAGGGAGGGGGTATGGTTATTATGGATGTTATATTATATGAATCCAAAATGAAACAAGAACTTGATAATGTTTTGAAATAAGAATTAGTTTCAGTAAATGAAGTTAATATTGCTAATTCTCGTATTTCATGTATGCTTAATGATCTATTACTAGAGGGTACCATTACTTTAGAAGTATTTGATTTTTTATTCAATCCTAAACCTAGGGTACCCTCAGTTTTTGGTATTCCGAAGGTACATAAATGTCCTACCAACCCCCCACTCTGTCTCATACTGGCCTCGGAAGGTTCCGTTACTTCATCACTTGCCATTTTTGTAGACAATAAACTTAAAGAATTGTCCTGGAAAGGGCCTACTATTCTTAAAGATTCATGGGATTTTTGAGACAAGTGCAACCTGAATTATATCATGACAATCTACTTTTTATAACAATAGATGTCATAGATTTATTTGGTTGTATCCCGCATGACATCGGTTTAAAATGGTTAGAGGAATATATGAATACTTTTGGTCAGTTTTCCAATAACGATTTTTTAGCTACAACTACTTTAATGGATATTATTTTACACAACAATTTTATGTATTATGAGGGTGAGTTTTACAAACAAGTTCAGGGGGTGGCTATGGGTGCCAATTGTGCCCCTACTTATGCTAATATTATTTTGTCCTGGTGAGAATTCAAGTTTGTTTTAAATAGTGAATTCAAGGAATGTTGGACACTTTATGAACGTTTTTTAGATGATATTTGTATTTTTTGGAAAGCAGGAGAAGAAAAGTTTTTTGAATTTTTATCATATCTAAAAGAAACCACTACTTTTTTGGATTTTACTTATGAAATTAGTAAAACTGATTTTCACTATTTGGATGTTTGTAAATCAAAGACTGATGGAAAATTTTCTTCCAAAATCTATAGAAAACCAACCTTCTCAAATTCCTACCTACATTTTACAAGTGGGCACCCATTTTTTCAATAAAAGAACTTGATAAAAGGGCAACTTGTTAGGGCAAGCCGGATGACATCAGAAGAAGACATTTTCAGTACAGAATGTGAAAAAATCAGTAATATGTTTCTTGATCGAGGTTACCCGCTTTCCCTTATTCAAGCAATGAAAAAGGAAGTAAATGAAGGTAGAAAGGACAGGTTTTCTCCCATTTTGGGAAAAGTATCCAACAATATTATACATCCAGTACAGGATATTTTTAGTGATAGTAATAAGCATGATACATTCATCCTGGATTACAATGGTGATTCTGGTATCATCAAGAATGTGGTTTCAAGAGAATGGTCAAAATTTCAGGACATTACAGATATTGACATATTAAGACATAGTCCTTTGAATTTCACTTACAGGAAAGACTTGAATTTTAAAAAGTTATTTGAATCAAGTAGCAAAACTCATTTTGCAAACAAGGGTATGAAATTTGGTACATACAAATGTTTGGCTTGCTCCCAGTGTAGTTTTTTGTACAATGCATCTTCTCTGGAATTAGTTAGCAGAAATAAGAAATTGTATAGTAAATGTTAATCAAATTGTCACAATTATGGTCTTGTATATCTTGCTCTATGTAAACTATGTGACTCTTTTTACATAGGGAAGACAGAAAGGAAACTAAAAACCAGAATCTGTGAGCACCATTATGAAATTAGTAAGCAAAACATGAACAATGCATTATATAGGCATTCTTTAAATTGCAATGGAGCAAAGTACACATTTTTTGTTCTTGAAACAGTTGGTAAAGATGTGAGGGGTGGTATGTGGGAAACACGCCTGGAATATCGTGAATTGTATTGGCAATTATGGCTAGATGCGTCCAGCCCTCCAGGTTTGAACGATATGGTTTCTTTAAAACCTGTATTAAAATTAAGACAGGCCAAATTATGATTCAATACTATTTCAAACTATTAAATTATTTTATTGATATTAAAATATGACATTTTAGAATATTAAACAGATATCAATAGTTTTTAATATATATACATTTATTTTATCGAAGCAGGTTTGAAGGTACAAAACATGTATTTATATATATGTATTTATTAAAGCAATGTATTTTATTGTTGGTTGTACATGAAGTCTACCTATGACTATTGTAGTATTTTAGCAGAAGTCAATGGTTGTTTTTAAAGTTTATTATTTCACTAATTTAATCAATTATAGTTAATTGAATCACTATCACAATTAGTATTTTAATTAGATGAAGGATATAAGGCAGCTGCAGTGATGTGTGTTTTATTATTCTGATGAAGGATTATGAAAACGCTATTTGTCAAGTGAAGCGTTAAATTGCATTTTCATTTGTGATGCTGTTGGTTTTCTTCATTAAACACCTATGTTCCTCTTATTGGTGGACTCCCAGTGATTTTTTCGGATTTTGGGTTCTATTTTCGCTGGTTATTCAGTGTGTTTTTGGTTGCGTATATATTTGTTTGAATACTTTGACAATTTCCTCATTTCTTGTATAGTTATGGTCTCCTATAGTTTACGTTGAGAGATGATTCTGGCCAAAGCTCTAGATGGGATTTGGGCTTCTTCTGCATAATTGGTCAACATCCTGGTCTCATAGAAAGATAAATTTCTGTTTTCGAACCTATAAAGGTATCTTTGTAGTTTTAGGAGATCAACTTCCGTTTGCTTAGGGTTATGTATTAATTCCCTTTTGAGTTGTTCTGTTTTCCCCTTTATTGTAAGTTCCTCTTTTAGTTGGATTTTTTTTATGATATGCTGCTTTTTTAATGAATGTTCCTCTGATTTGTGCCTTTGTCGCCGCCCATTCTATATCCCATGGTACTTGGGAGTCTGGGATATTTGCAACATATGTTCTTAATATATCTTCTATCTCTTTTATTACATCTGTTTTTTGTCAGCAGATTGGGATTTAATGACCAATTATTACCTTTATTGTTTAGAAAACGTTTTTTGTCCCAGTTAATGTTCATTGTAACTTTGGAATGGTCCTAGAGAAATCTAGTATGTATGACTATTGTAAGGTCAAAGTTAATAAGTATTTTAGAAATTAAAAAGAAGTCTATTCTCTCCCACATTTAATGGCATTGGGAATAGAATTGTGAATTTGCTGGTTTTATTTTTATCCTCCTATTTGAAGGGGTCATATAGTTTAAAATACTGTTTAATTTCATTTAAAGCTATTGTAGCTTGTCTGTTATGTAGTTTGGTTGGGTTCGATTTATCCTTTTCTGGATTTTGGTATGTATTCCAATCACCACCAATTATTGGATAGTGGTCTTCAAGATGATTTATAATTGGGTATAGTGACATAAAAAAGTGATGTTGATTACTGCAAGGTGCATATATATTTAACACCATTATGGGTTTTGGGAATACCATATTGGTAAAAGTTAAGTAGAACCATCTTCCCTCCGTATCAGCCGTAGTTTCAAGTATTTTTTCCTGAAATTGGTTTTTGATTGTTATAGCCACCCCGGCACTGTTGGTTTTGTCTCCTGAAGCTGTAATTTGTCTTATCCACTTTTTTCTATCAATATCTGTCCATTGTTCTGTGGTTAAATGCATTTCTTGTATTAAGATAAGATTGGCTTTGGATTTCAGGACTAAATGCAAAAATAATTTCCTTTTTTCTTTATTTTGGAGCCCTTTAACATTCCACGTCACAATTTCCCACATTTATGTGATAAGTATGCTTGTTTTACTTGATCTGTATGTTGGTCTAGTTTTGTGGTCTTTGCATGTGTTGTTGTAAAGTGTCATTGGAAAGCATCTAAATATTCCCGTCCCTACTCTGTGCTTACCCACCATACCCTTGTAACAGGAATAAATGGGGGAATACAATGAGAATTTAGTATGTACAATAAGTATCCCTCTGATGTTGAAATATGTTTCTTTATGTAAAGGTTTAAAGCGTGGTGTCCCCCTTATGTTACTATATGCAATACGGACAAAGCTTAACAAACTAGTTCTCTACAAAAAAACACTGCTGAGTCGTATCCCTAGTCTCAACCGTTGAAGTAATATACCATTAGAGTAATGCGGCTGATGTACAGTACTCACAGCTAATTGTTGTAGTTAGAGGGCAGCATTTATGGTTTTTAACTTGTGATTTATTCCTACTGATAGTGTATTTTTAAACAGCATATTTATAAACATTTTCTCATTAAGTTGTGTCAGGTTATGTAACGTAATGTGCTTATCTAAAAATCAAACTTGTCATATGTACATTTTTCTTTCACTGTATTTCTCTTTCCTCCCCTTCATTTATTCATTTTTGTCCGTCTTGGGTGTCTATATAGTCTTCCACACAAATCTGTGTGTCCTTGGAACCTGTAATCAGGGTAGGAAAAAAAAGGGGGGGGGGGTTCCAGCCAAGTTCATCAGATCTTCAGTTGCAGCTTACATGTTTGGGGGTATACCTACTTTCTCTGCAGACTGTTAGGTTACATTTGTATGTTCCTGAGATTTCTCCTCTTCAAGATACTTTTACATTTTCATAGTCTTTATAAAAGGCATTAGGCATTTTTCATTTTCCCTGTCATTTATCTGTGAACTTGCCAGTTTTTAGCAGTTTGTTCCTTATCTGTTAGTTAAGGCTAAGTTCCACATTTGGTTTCATGGCAATGGGTGTACAGTCTTAATTAGTGATTCAGTGCAACAGTACCTCATTCCTTCAAGGTCTTGTTTGCAGGTTGATGGTCATCTTTTAATCAGCATCTACTTCTTGGTTGAATAGGTCAGTTTTCGTTTTTCTGACAAAATCTTTTTAGGGTGTTTGGTCTTCATATGGGAGCCCTCGAGATCGTAGGAATGATTTAATCAGCCAAAGTCCCAGAAGGTGGTTCATTCAGCAGTTGAATTTTGGTTCCTACCTACCTTGTATTTAGTTTTTCTGTGTTCCTCGTGGCTTAGATCCCGGTTTTAAGGGTCTAGGCAGCAAGGGAAAGTTGTAGGAGTTGGCTTCCCATCTAAAACGATCGTGAAATGGCTTGTTTCTTCAATCGAGGGTTGTCTATCATTTTTGGTTCTGAAGGTGGAATTTGCTTGAAAACGGCCATAAGTTTCTTTTGCTTCTTTGGGACTAGCGACCATGTGTCTGACGACTTTAATGTAGAAAATAAGTGTATTTGGGTATTTCATCTGGAATTTAGTTTTTATCTCTATTAGAAACCTGCAATATGGAGACAGGAGTTGCCTTGCTTGCCTTATCTGATTGGGGAGGTCTTGGGCAAAGGATATTTTATTATTGTTCAGGTAAGTGTGCCTTTCTTCTTTGCTGCCAGTATGATTTTATTTACATCTTGATAGTTCAGTATTTTAATATATACAGGTCTTGGTTTCAATGATGTTTGTGTTTCTCTCAGCTCTATGGGCTCTTTCTATTGTCATGTATTTCTTCAGACTCCTCTAGCAAGGCATTTATTATTTGTCTGATTGTTAGTATTAGGTTATTATAAGTCACTGTTTCAGGTATTCCTCTGATGATAATATTGTTCCTTTGGGACCTTGCTTCAAGGTCTGATATTTTTGCTTGTAAGCTTTGTAATTCTTTGTCATGGGAATCAGTTCTTTTAGTTATAGAGTCTACTTTTATTTCATTTTCTGTTATTTTGGACTTAGATTTTTCCATTCTGGTTACTATTTGATTGAGAGTCACCAAAGGTTTGAAATTGTAAAGATAGGTGCTTTATTACTTGTTAAATAGGTAGTAAGGCAGTTTTTATGTCTTCCAGATTAGCTGGCTGGTCTGTCTTGGTTTTATTTGCAGTTTGAGTTGTCTGTTTAGTTGTCTTTTGTCTTTTTGTAGTTGTATCTTTTTCAGGTAAGGCTAGTACTGAGAATTTTGTCTTAGTTGTAATGGTCTCCATATTATTTTCCTCTTTCGACATCTTGCTGTTTGTAGGTTTTCCCAGTCTTTGTATTCAGTCGTGGGGCCTAACACCACAAGGCTTGAACTGCTTTTCAGAAATCGTAGTTAATCCTTTTGTTTCAGATAGAAATTCAGAGTTATTTCTTTTTCATTTTTAACTCTGTTTTTTCTTCTGTGTATATTTTAATCCAGGGTAATTCAGAGAGTTAAGAGCTAGCAGTGCTCTTAGAACAGCAGCCATCTTGAACTCCATCTATATGCAGTTTTAAATAAGTGTACTGCAAAAATAATGGTTAGAGACTGTGGGATATCTGATATTTAAACTAAAACTCCAGTACTACATTCTTACTTTGTTTTAAGTTTAAAGTATCTGGTTGCATTTTATCTAGTCTTATACAGAAAAATAAGCTAGCAACTTTGAATTGACTTATTTGTTAAACCAAAGTGACACTATTTCATACAATTTAAACTGTTTTACTTCTTAAATACATGGCTGCATTTAATAATGCTGCAATTGTGCTTTGAAATGTGTTAACTACTAGGCTGCTCTGATTGTGTTATGGCCATTTTCTATTGCTGCTCTGCTATATAGAAAATAAATGTTCTTAACAGTGCTATATTCTACTAGCTGAAGGACCCTCTACTTAGCGTACATACTAACTTATGTATCTGTCATCAGGTTCTATCCCCCCTCTATCTACTAGATCCCTGAAAAGCTTGTAACGCTAGACCTCCCCTACTGAAACCTAACTGGAAAATTTCCTGCACCATCCCTTGACTCTGAAAATACCTGCCAAGGTTATTACCACCTTATCGTGTCTGTATGTGGTATATTGTTTTAGCCATACTGGGTCTACAGCACTACTTTAATAGGTTCATAGGTTGGTACTAGGCTATCTGCCCTAAGGCCTATGCAAGCCTAGCCATAACAGTTCCCTGGAAATTTCTTCCCACAGTATTTACTTCTCTGGGCCCCTGTCTAGCAGGGCGACTGACATGATCCCCGGGGTGAATTTCCTATCTCCCGTCCAACCATCAAGGTTCCTTTTGAAGAGGGCCAATGAGGCGCTCTGCTTGACATGTATGGGCAGTCTATTCCAGAGTATGGGGAGTCTCTGGGTCAGGAACCTATCCCTCCAGCATGTTTTGTTCATTGTGATGATAAGGTTTAGATCCCTGGAGCGTGTGGCTCTGAGGGATTGGGATTTCTTTAAGTGGAGCATGTCCAATAGCTCAGGGTTTGACATGGCTTTGTATGTTAAGCAGAGATCGCCTTTGAGTAGATGATATGCCACAGAGTATAGCTGGAGTTTTTTTTTTTAGACGGTCAGCATATGGCATCTGCTTTAGGCCTGTGATTCTTTTAGTGAGGTATTTCTGTGGCCTTTCCAGCTGTTGCAGATGTCTTGTGAGGTACATACCAAGTGGGGCATTGTACTCTATAATGGGTCTAATGAGGGATGAGTACATTGGGACAATGACCTCTTTTTTTCTGGATGAAAAGCCCTTAGTGATGAGGTGTGCCACATAGAAGGATTTCCTGACTGTTGTGGCGATGTGGTTATTGAAAGTGAGACATCTGTCCACTTGTGCCCCTAAGTCTCTCATCACACTTTCGATGTTTAGTGTCCTGCCACTTATGTGGTAGTTCATGGGTACATGTTTTTTTCCAAAGGGGATAACTATACATTTCTTGGCATTAAGCTTGAGCCCATGGCTCTGGCACCAGGCATCTGTTTCTGTAAGGCCCTTTTAGTAGAATATCCACATCATTTGGGGATTCAATAATGGCTCCCAGTTTGCAGTCATCTGCAAACTTTGTTAGCCAGAGTTCCCTTAGTGTTGGCCTGTACTTCAGAGAAGTAGATGCCAAGCAAGAGTTGGCCCCAGGACTGGACCCTGAGGTACTCCACTTGTCTGGAGCTGGATTTGGAGTCTGCTACTTTTACAGTCTGGGTTCTGTCAGTAAGCCAGTTGGCAACCCATCGAGTGATGTAGGGATTTATGCCCAGCTTAGTAAATTTATCTATGATTCCAGAGTGGGGGGTGGTGTCGAAGGCCTTGGCCAGGTCCAGATAGGCTGTGTGGACCGCCTTACCCTCGTCCACAGCTCTGGAGACCAATTCAAAGAAGTCAGTCAGATTCAGGAGACAAGATCGGCCCTTCACAAACCCAAACGGGGTGGGGTCCAGTGTGTGAAGGTTGCCAATGTCTTTGTTTATAAGTTCCATGGCTTGTAGATCAGGCTTGTCAGACTGATGGTACGGTAGTTCCCAGGATCCAAGGCAGATCCTCCCTTGTGGAGCGGGATAACTGTAGCTGTGCGCCACTCAGTGGACATGAAGCCTGAGGTGAGGCTATGATTAAACATGACACTTCGGTGGGGTGCCAGTTCATTTTGTAGTTCATGTAGTACACAGCCTGGGATGTCATCTGGTCCCATGGATGCTGTATTCTTAGCTTTGGATTGTGCTGTTTCTACCTGTGTGACTGTGATTATCGGAATTTGGCAATCTTTTGGTATTGAGATGGGCCCTTTAGGGGGGTGAAGTTGGCACTAAATCGATCTGCCAGGATATTGGCAATATCCTTGGGATCAGTATATTTAATGCCAGTCTGTTGTAGCTCAGAGCAGATCTGAGCATTGCCATTTAGATTCTTGACATAACTATAGAATGCCTTGTGGTTGTCTTTGGAATCTTTGGCAATTTTATTTTCGTAACTAGCTTTGGAGGATTTTATGAGGGATCTCAGCTTCTTACTGAGGCTGGTTAGGGAGATTTTTGCATCCTGGGATTTTCCTCTTTTCTGCAACAGTTTCTTCCTTCTGTTGTATAGTTTGTTTATAGCAGGGGACCACCAGATTGGCTTCCTTTTTTTGGAGAAGAGCATCTTGGTTCTGTTTGGGATGGCACGATTCATGCACAAGTGGATGTGCTCGTACAGTGCCTTAGTGTAGGATTCTGCAGTCGAACTTCCAGACCCCATCTGCGTGAGTGTTGTGAAGTTTGTCACTTCTGACTTCAGTAGCATGAAGTTGGCTTTGGAGAAGTTTTGTAAGGAGGTTTCCTTACTGGGGGATGGGGGTGGGATGTGGATGTCAAGGGTGATTTGCTTATGGAGAGACCTGACCAATGAGGGGGTGACCACTGGTATGGAGCATCTATCTCCCATGTTGGTAATGACCAGGTCTAGGATATTGGAGCCCCTGGTGGGACAGTGGATTAGTTGATCCAGGGCGTTGGAATTTATGAATCCCTCAAAGTCCCACAATCAACCCTATAATACTAAACTGGGTAACTCCTATGTCTGTCTCTAAGGATTATCTAGTAAACATATCTAAGTTTCTAAGCCCTAAAACTACAAAAATAGAAAATTGGCAGAAGAAATCTCAATGTGCTAAAAGGCTGCAAAATGAGATTACTAAAAGTATACTATGTAGAAATTGTATACTGAAGGCAAAAACAAGGGTAAGAAAGTATTTAAAATAAAGCCTCATTGTACTTAACATGCTTATACAGGCCCTACAGATCTCGTGGTCAGGTTAAGCCCCACTGCACTCGGGCTCACTCTGCACCCCGGCCTGCCTCCAAATCTCACCTGCCCCTACTAGTTTTAAATTTATAGCTCTAAAACCATTCCCCCTCTTTCTAGAGCCAATCAACAACTCTGCAGGTATTATCAGGACCCTCCCTCCCTATCTATCCTAATTATCCCTCCACTCAAGTTGGGCAAAAGTCAAAGCAAATACCTAGATAATGTCTCTGTCATTGGCCATGAAACCTTTCAAATTAATGCTATTATATTGCCTGCTACCCTTGATGATTCCATATCTTCTCACCACATATGAAAATCTGTCCTACCTAGGCTACCACTAACCAAGAAGCCAAACCACCACTCCAATAATACAAATTAAATTAGACCACTTAATAATCCCCCTTATGACTAACTCCTTGGATACAAAATACAACCAACCCATTAGATCCAGATATATCAACCCCAAAACCAAAGAATTACCTAAGACTAATATTTAAATTCCTGAAGCTCACAATTAGACTACATGGCAACCTCACAAGGTATGGGGACATTCATCCAAACCCTGGGCCAAACTCACTAGTCGATCCTAGCCCCAAGTCTACTATTCCCACTAACTTACGAACTTTAAATAGACCTTTGAACTCACTCTTGGTCAGTCACCTAAATATTAGAAGCTTAAATAATAAGGTCCACCAACTGCTTGCACTATGCGCTTGTTTCCCTTCTTTCCTGTAACGAGTGTAGTCCAGATGCAGGTTTGCTCTATCCAGGATTGTTTGTAAGCTTCTGATCCCCCAAGCCTTTGTGTTGGAGGGAAGCATTCTAGCTGATCAGTGGGAGTGGTAAGCACTAGGTAGCTTATCTACCACAAGATCCAGGTACAGATTCGTAGTTTTAGCACTTGAATTTGCTTATTCGTGCTCAGCACTTGTTCAGAACTTTGTTGTTAGCACTAAATAAGCTACAAATTACTACAGCACTCAACCTTCCTCTTTACCTAGAGGAAAACAGTTTTTGTACTTACTTTCCTTACTTGCTTAGAGAAAAACAGCTCTTACACTCACTTTCCTCACTTGTCTAGAGGAAAGTAGTTTTTTTATTCAGGCATGTCCAAGGGTCAGCGCCCAGTGTTCTCTCTTGTCTATCAGATGAATCTGGGCATCTTGAGGCAATGTAGCAATTGCCTCATGTACACAGACAACCCTCTCCTCCTACCACCCAACACCACAACCTGGGAGAGATGCACTTATCTAGACAAACTGGAGGTAAAGCTCTCTCCAACGAAGACTGCACTTGACAGTTAAAAGGAGAAGATAAACACTTGCACCACACTGCACTCATCACATAGTCCCACTAAACCTACATCACCCAAATCCACACATAGAAACACAAAAACATTCGTAGAGGCTGGCAATAATAATCTGCTCAAGCAACAGAGACCTCCAAAGCAGAAACACAAGCAAACCTCCACCCCCCCCAACACAACCCAAATGACACACAGCCCACAGACTCAGTGTGCCAATAAACCACAGCCCATAAGGCAAGCCAACGTACCCAACACACTAGTCATGGGTGATTCTATAGTCAGGCACACTGATGTCCCACTCACCAGGCTAAACAAGGAGAAGGTTACTGTCTGCTGCCCGTCGGGTGCCAGGATCCACCACATAACCCCGGCACTCAGGTCACTCCATAACAAGTACAAATATGACTCTCATTGACCATGTTGATGTGAACGACCTGAGACGTACTTCCCTGGACTACATGAAAAGAGACATGGAAGAGCTCTCCGATCTTGTAGCCCAGGCAGGTATGACCCTAGCCCTGAGTAGCATTCTGCCATCGCCCAGAATGTTACCACAGTACAAGGACAAAATGATTGACTTCAACAATTGGCTAAGCTTCTGGTGTCATTCTAAGGGGATCCAGTATCTCTCTGCCTGGAACGACATGGTCGACAGACCTCGATGCTTTGCCAGAGATGGCCTGCACCTGTCGCCCTTGGGATTCTGGATACTAGCTAAGGCTCTTGCCGCCCCTATAGTGCCTTTTTTAGGCAAGGTTTAAATGACAAATTCACCACCGTAACAAGCAAGCAAAAACTGAGGGTAATGCTACTCAAGGCTAGGAGTCTAAATCTCAAAATGCACTCACTCGAGGCACTCCTTAAAATGGAGAACATCAATATATGTGCAGTGACTGAGACCTGGTTCAAGGCTCTAGAGAGCACCCCTGCATTACCTGGCTATAACTCGTACCACACATTTTGGGCATCTAACCTGGACCCAGAACACCAAAGGCGGAGGTGTGTCCATATTCATTAAGGAAATCCACACCTCCAGGTTAGTTGCGCAGCATAATGCATCCGAATTTATCCAAGTGCAACCAACTCTGGGCAAAACTGCAGTCCAAATTATAGCTTGCTACAGATCCCCTGCCATGCCCCAGGATTCCCACTCCTCTTTTCTTGATATACTGGAAAATATTAGGGTTCAGCCAACCACCTTAATAATGGGCGATTTCAACTACCCCACCATTAACTGGGAAAACTACTCGTGGACCAACTCCTTCGCTCAACGCTTTCTGGAATTCATAAATTCTAATGCCCTGTATCAACTTATCCACACTCCCACCAGGGCCAACAATATCCTAGACCTAGTCATTACCAACATGAGTGACCGGTGTTCCACACCTGAAATCAACTCCTCATTGGCCAGATCTAACCATAAGCTAATCTCCCTAGATATCTGCATCCCACCCCCACCTTCCATTAAGGAAAACATGGTAAAAAATTTCTCCAAAGCCAACTTCATGTTTCTTAAGACAGAAGTGGCAAACTTCATGATATGCATGCAGATTGACAATACAGTTACGACTGCTGAATCCTGCACAAATGCACTCTATAAGCACTTACACGAGTGCTTGGATCATGCTATCCCAAACAGAACCAAGATGCTATCCTCCAAAAAAAGGAAACCAGTCTGGTGGTCCCCTGACATAAACGAACTCTACAACAGAAGGAAAAAACTGTTGCAAAAAAGAGTAAAATCCCATGAGTAGAGGAGCTGTCTGGTCAGCCTCAGTAAGGAGCTGAGATCCCTTGTAAGATCCTCCAAAGCTAGCTATGAAAACAAAATCGCCACTGACTCTAAGGGGAACCACAAAGCATTCTATAGCTATGTCAAGAATATCAATGGCAACACCCAGATCTGCTCTGAGTTACAGCACAACGGCACGAAAATTACAGAACAGACTGATATTGCCAACATCCTAGCAGATAGGTTGTGTTTATTTTACCCCCCTCTCACCCCCTAAAGGGCCCATATCTATAAAGGAAGAATGCAGAGTCCCTGTAATCACATCTATGCAGGTAAAGCTGCACTCTCTAAAACCAAAAAAACAGCACCCATGGGACCGGGCAACATCCCAGGCTGCGTTTTACTCTAACTTCAGAACGAACTGGCTCCCCACCTAAGCACCAACCATGTTCAATCATAGTCTCCTGTCAGGCTTTGTGCCCACTGAGTGGCGCACAGCAACAGTTATCCCACTTCACAAAGGGGGAGCCACCACTGATCCAGGGAACTATCGCCATATTAGCCAGACGAGCCTGCTCTGCAAGGCCATAGAACGTATCATCATGAAACTCATGAACAAAGACAGTGGTAACCTCCAAACTCTGGACCCCACCCAGTTTGGGTTTGTGAAAGGCAGATCATGCCTTCTGAAGCTGATTGACTTCTTTGAGGCAGTCACCAAAGCTGTAGACGAGAGTAAGGTGGTTCACACAGCCTATATTGACCTCGCCAAGGCTTTCAACACCATCCCCCATTCTGGAATTATAGCTAGACTCACTAAACTCTGTATAAATCCCTATGTCACAAGATGGGTTGCCAACTGGCTCACTGACAGAACCCACACTGTAAAAGTTGCAGTCTTCAAATCTGACTTCAAACCAGTGACAAGTGGAGTACCACAGGATTAGTCCTGGGACCTGTCCTGTTTGGTATCTACTTCTCTGAAGTACAGGCTAACACAGAAGGCCTCTGGCTAACGAAGTTCACAGATGACTACAAACTAGGAGCCATAGTAGTCCCCAGATGATGTGGACATCCTACAGAAGGGCCTCACTGAGACAGATGCCTGGTGTCAGAGGCATGGCCTCAAGCTCTGTGCCAAAAAGTGCATTGTCATCCCCTTTGATAAAAACTCTGTACCCATGAACTGCCACATAAACGGCAGTCTACTTAATGCCGAATGTGTGATTAGAGATCTTGGGACCCAGGTGGACAGTAGTCTCTCCTTTGATAATCACATCGCCACAGTAGTCAGGAAATCCTTCTATGTGGCACACCTCATCACAAAAGTGTTCTCATCCAGGAAAAAAAGAGGTCATTGTTCCCCTCTACTCTACACTCATTAGACCCATTATAGAGTACAATGCCCCTTTTGGAATGTACCACACAAGACATCTGCAGCAGCTAGAAAGGCCACAGAAGTACCTCACAGAGGATTACTGGCCTCAAACAGATGCCCTACACTGACAGTCTCAAAAAACTCTAGCTTTACTCTGTAGCATATCGCCTACTCCGAGGAGATTTCTGCCTAACATATAAAGCTATGTTAAACCCAGAGCTGTTGGACATGCTACACCTTAAGAAATCCCAATCCCTCCAAGCTACACACTGTAGGGACCTAAACCTTGTCACCACAATAAACAGGACATGCTGGAGGGATAGATTCCTGTCCCAGAGACTTCCTATACTCTAGAACAAGCTACCCATGTATGTCAAGCTAAGTTCCTCATTAGCACTCTTCAAGAAAAATCTTAAGTGGATGGGAAATAGAAATGCACCCCGGGGATCACTTCTGTGGCTCTGCTCGACAGGAGCACAGGAAATTAACTTTCTTGGGTGGCGTAAGCCAGGGAACCTTGTTGGCTTGGTTTACTTAGACCCTTGGGCCAATAGCCTAGTACCTACCTATGAATCTATATTAGATGCACATTCCCCTGATATACTATGTCTTACTGAAACCTGGCTAAAACCATTAATGACAGATAATGAGGTTATACCCCAGGTTATAACATACTAAGGCTAGACCATGTCACTAGGAAGGGAGGAGGGGTTGCTGTACTATACAAAACTACCCTAGATGTGACCTCTGATTCCACACAACCACCCCGTGTTGATAATGTTGAAATTCTCATTACCAAGCTTCAAATTAGTAAAAACAAAAGTATAAACTTAGCCTGTGTCTACATTCCCCCAGGTAATAACGCAAACGCCCTAGAAGATGCCCTCTTGGCTGTCTAGTAACTACCCTCAAGAAACCATTGTTCTAGGAGACTTCAACATCGACTGAAATATTTGTTCCTCAGAATCTCCGACCATCCATGTAAATCTGTATGGATTTACTCAGATCATATCCTTCCCTACTAGGATCAGTAAACCTAACAAAGATAGTATCCTAGATTGGATACTCATTAATAGCCATCCCCACATGTATATGGCCGGTACCCGACCTGAAGACATAAGTGTCCATTTTCTTACCTATATAATCAGGCATAAGACTGACATCCCTCACCAACCTACTTACAAACCAATTAGAAACAACAAAACTTTAACCCCACTAATTTCCAAAATAAACTCAAAGGATGTAATTGGGCAGTCCTAAAACATCTACCACTTGAAGAAGCTGTATTATATTTTAACACCAAATTTCTAGCCATCCTTGATACACATGCACCTGCATGTTCTAAAAGAGCTAAGGTAAAAGTTGCACCATGGCTTTCAAAAGAAACCAGACAAATGATTTTACTTAGAAGCAAAGCTTGGGCCACTTGGCATACCACAAAATCCCCCTTAGATCAACTTAGATATAGATAACTAAGGAACAACACAAAAATATCTACTACCCTAGATAAAAAAAAATTAAAAAAAAACTTTTACTGCCATTTGCAACAGAAGCATCAAAACATTTTGCAAAAGTTTTGGGCAGGCATAAATAAACGTATTCACCCAGGGCAATCCACAACGCCTACCCCCTTGGCCACCATCCAAAAATCTTCGGAAGAAGTTGCCAATACCTTTAATAGTTTCTTCACAGAAACTATCCAGTCACTAGCTAACCAACTATCTTCCAGTTGCTCGAGTCCAAATGCCGTTGCACCTAGTTCTCAACTCCCCTTTAACTTTCAACCAGTTTCCACATCACTTATCCATGCCCTAATCAAGAAACTAAAACCAACCACCATTGCAGTGGATCTCCTCCCAGCTGAGTATCTAAAAAAAGCTGCGTATGCCATAGCAAACACAATCTCTATCCTGATCAATAGAACTGTATCAGAAGCCACTATCCTCTCTATCTGGAAGACATCCCATGTTATTCCACTCCACAAAGTGGGCAGTTCAACTGAACTATCAAATTACACCTGTAGCTATTTTGTCACCCCTGGCTAAAATTGTGGAGAAATGCATCCGTAAACTCCTGAGCCATCTCATTCAGCAGCATGGTTTCAGACCATTCCACAGTACAACCACAGCCCTCCTCTCCTTCTCCAATGTTATTAATCAAAACTGAAACAACAATAAGCTTTCTTCTGCCCTCTTTCTTGATCTCTCCAAAGCCTTCAACATGGTCAACTGCCAGCTGCTCCTACACACACTTAAAACTATTCCCTTAGATGTCCAGACTATCCAATTTTTCAAATCTTATCTGAGTGGTAGACAACAGGCTGTACTATGTCAGAACAAACTATCTTCCCTTCTACCTATCACCCTTGGGGTCCCTCAGGGCTCTGTATTAGGACCCCTATTATTTCCTGTCTTTATTAATGACCTATACACAGTCATCCCAACAGCCACCTGTATTCAATATGTGGATGACTCCACTTTGATTTGCTCTGCCACCTCCCCTTTAAGTCTGCAGACTATATCCCAAAATGTTAATACTGTTGAAAATTGGCTCTGTAATCGATGTCTCCTATTAAATCCTAACAAAATGAAGCTGCTGCTTTTCTCATCCATTCGTAATGCCTCTTCTCCAACCTAAAGTCCAGCAATGGCACTGTCATTGTCCCAGATCCCTGTACCAAACTCTTAGGTGTAACAGTTGATAATAACCTCAAGTTTGATATGCATATTAATCATACTGTTAAAAAAGTTAATAAAAAACTTGGCTCACTATACAAGATCAAACTTTTCCTCACTCCACTAGCTAGGACAGTAATTGCCCGCACACATCTACTTTCCACTTTCCTTTATGCATCTCCTCTCTTCACGAACTTGAGTAAGTCTCAACTTAATAAACTCTCATATTCCTAGATTTACCACTGGAGCAGCATACAGAACACACCACTGTCTGAACCTAAAGACTCTAGGGTGGCTAGAATTGCCTATCCAACTTCAGTACAATCAGCTAATAGTAGCACATACAATTCTCTACCATCCTGAAAACACACCTGTACTTAGAAAAATTATCACCCCTTACAGCAACCTCAAGACACTTTGCTCATCCAAGATTACTCGTCCAAACCCTCAAAACCAACAACTCAACTAGAGACTTTCTATATGCCAACTCTGTTGGCAAAATGTGGAACTCACTTCCCCGCTGAGCAATGGCTCTGTCCTTGCTGTAATCCTGACAAACTGTGGCAATATAAACATGTGCTAAAGAGGTCTTTTGGCCACCCCTACATTGCTTCCTAATTGATATACTACAACAAATCAGATTTATATATGACAGAATTAATGATTTGTATCCTATGTATTGCATCTGTAACAGTGCTTTAACTTGTTTAATGTAAGTTTTTCTGTATGTATGTATGGAGCTTTTCTCTTCAGGCCTCCACTGAAAATGGACAAGTATCCAGTCGGACTATCCCGGTCAACAAATGTAAAATAAAATAAATTGCTTTCCTACCTAACCCAGCCATTTGGGGAGGTCATGCTGCCCTTAGGCATCAGACTCATTGTACACTGCTTAGAAAGATCTGAAGATGGCACCAACTGATTGACCTTGTACCTTGACAATGGTCCCCGGATGTCAGCTGACTAAGGCTGATGAAAACATTCTGGCAATTTGGCCAGTTGTAAGCTTCCGCTTGGCAGGAAGACCCAAGGATCAGTACTTTAACATTGATGTACTCAAACATCTACAGTTATGATGTGTGACACAACTGTACTTTCTCATCTGATCTTTGTTCTAGTGTTAAGATTCTTGCTGCTGTTTGAGGTAGCTAGTTTTTAGGTGTTCCCACCTTTTTTAATGCCCTCTCTACTTTTATTTAAAAAAAACTCTTTTATAGTTAAACTCTGCATCTGTCATTGGAGCACTGCTTTTGTACTACTGTACAATTAAAGTACTGCTTTGTGCTTCCGTGCAGTTTAGAGTATTCGGTTTTTTTTTTTTTCCCTTTTTAAATTATCTATGGCATCAGGCTTAAAAAAATGTACTTATTTTTTGGGGGCTGCCCATCTTCACGAAGATTACGAAGTATGTGCATCCTTTGGGCTGAGGACTCTTTCAGAGTATTAATCCTGTTGGTTCTGAAAGGCCATCTCCTTGCATCTGCAGGAGGATTTGCTTCCTCCCTCTCTGGTTCTCTCTCATCAAAGAAAATGGTTTTAATGATTACATTTGGGTTACGTGGAAGCTTATCCAAAATTTTTAACCAAAATAGTTTAGAGGTATGTTTACACAGTTGAAGTTGGAGACTTTACTGGGTATTTCCAGTAGTTGCAGTTTGCTGGAATTCTGGTGCAAAAAGGGCTCACTGAAATGTACAAGTCTAGTGCTTATGTTCATATTTCTGTGATTTTTATATGCTAAATCATCAAAGAAAATGATTAATCTGCTTTCTTTTCCTTTTTCCAGATATTTGCATTGGTATATGATCCTGAGAACCCACAACTTTTCACAGTTGAGTTTATTAAGGGACAAGTGCGAAAATACTCCTCAACAGAAAGGTACAAGAAATTTTGCTTTATTTTTCTTAAACTTTTGTTAGTCCGCATTCTTAACGTTCTCTTTCAGAATGACAAAGCTTTGTGAATTTTTTTGATTTGTGAATAGGTTGAACCATTGCCCAGTGCAAATTAGTGTTCTTTACTGAAGTCAGGTTGAAAACAAGTATTTACTAAATTCCATTAAATTCATTCTGTGTGCACATCATCTTATGGGTCCCTCTTTCATGTCACCATCACTTTCTGTTAAACTTACAGTTGTTGGAATTTCTGTGCTGTTAATTTGTTCTTTTGCATTCATATTTATTTTTATTTATCCTTTGTTGACTGGTTTAGTCCCACTAGGCTAGTAGCCTCTCTGCAGGGGAGACCAAAGTGGTATTTATACTACTAGGGGAAATTTGGCCATGATTATTATATTCAATGTCGAGGAACATCTGTCTTTTCAATAAGTGTCATGGGATTTTCCTTCCACCTGAGCTGTCACCAACTCAAGCAGATGAGGCCTCTGTTTAATGTCTCATCCAAAGTACAAATATTTTGCAGGTTTTCCCTTTAGACATTCTGAACTCTTTTAAGTGACTTGTTTGTGAGGATAGTGATGCCAGATGCCACATGTTTGTTTTATGGTGTTTGTATTCCCTGCAGGTACTAGGAAGCAACTGCAAAAGCTGATTGTCCTGCATAAGGGAATTTTCATTTTTTCCATAATATGATCCTGCCCTTTCTTTATTTCTTTTGTTGTTGTAACTTGTATTTTTGCTTTACTTGAGCATGCAGAGCTGAAGATTCCACTTTCACCATATGCATTATGGTTTTACCCCAAGTCTGTGTCAAGATTTCTGTGCCCTACAAATTTGACTGTTGTGCCTTTTCTCTAGTGCTAAATTCCCCTCTCCAGCCTTGGTATGTCCAGTAGTTTGAGTTTTGATGGTTAAAGGGTCTAAACACATTACTCCACTCTTCAAGTATGCACCCACGTCACACCATCCGCAATATTCCAAAATCACAGTATTTACGCATAAAACGTATTAATTCTTCCCTGGTGGATTATGAGGACGCTAAACAGGATTTGAATAAGAGATTTTTGGATAGAGGTTATTCATATAGGGACATTTCTAGAGCAAGGGTGTGGACAGACCAACATGAAAGATTGGATCTTTTACGATATCATAAGAAGGATGGTGTTATGGACAACACGATCAGATTTATTACTACTTTTGGGAAAAATCACCAACTAATTAGAAATGCATTGAACAATAATTGGAATATTCTTATGGCCAATGATCATCTTCGTCATATATTGACTGAACAATGTTCTGTTTCCTACAGGAGGGGCAAAAATTTAGGCATGTTATTTTCCCACTACAAACATCGGGATAGTGGGGGTGCCACATATAGACAACTTACCATTACTGGTGATGAATTATTGGGGACGTTTCCTTGTGGTCATTGTTCTTCTGGTGGAAATGTTAATAAAATTAAACAATTTTCTAGTGCAAATACTAGCAAGATATTTGATACTCGTATCTTTGCTAATTGTTCATCTAGTTGGGTGATTTATTTGGCTACATGCCATTGCCAAGCTTTCTATGTAGGTAAAACTTCACGCTCTTTAAGAATTCGAATAGGTGAACATCGTAGTGATATTCGGAATCATAAAATCAGTAATGCCTTGTATCAACATTCCATCAAACATCAATCTGCCAATTTTATGTTTACAGTCATTGATAAGGTACAGGGGAATAGACAAAATCAGTTGGGTTGGCAAAGTATTCTTAGTAACAAAGAAAAATATTGGATTATTCATTTGGGAGCCTTATTCCCACCTGGATTAAATGACCATTTATAATTTATTTTATACATAACTATGGCATTACACATGTTAGTCCTTGACACTATTTTCATATATATTTCTTTCCAATATGATATTGTTATACATATTTCTCTTTTGACTTTTCAAAGTTTATAATATTGACAGTATTCTTTTCTGAATAATGAGTCATCATGGGGAATGCATTTTATTTAATAATGTTTTGCACACTTTAAATAACATATTATGAGTTAAGTGAAAGCCATTTTCTATTGGCTATGGATATACATAAATATGGAGTGTGTTTAATGGAGTATGTCTTGCTATTTGTCCTCACTGAAGAAGGTGCCTTACCGAAACTAGTTTGAGGTTTCGTTTATTATTGCTGTTAGAGTATTATGGTGTTTTTGTGACACCTACTTTATTCCAATAAAGCCTTTGGAACCGTATTGCTGGCCTTTGTTTGTTTCTAAAGGGTGTTTTCCCCATGGTTCCAAGTTAAGTTTCTTTTTCTTCTCAACACAATGTCATTAAATCTCCAGTCATCGCATACTTCCTGCACAGTTATCCATTCCTTTAATGCATTACTTTGAACTTTCTGATACTTCACATCAGCTTCCACACCTTTGATCTGACTGCAGTCTGACTGGAGCTCTTTTTAGCCAGCTTTCTTTCCATAACCACTTATTTCAGGTGTCAAAAGATATTCATCTGATTTTTTTATGACATTTTTGTCAGGAGTATATGAATTTAAAGAGTAGCTCCCTTTAAGAAATGAGTGATCCATAAATGCAAGTCTCATATTTTGTGTAGTCATCATGTAAAGATAGAAAATCTCAAAACGTGTAATGTTAAGTATTTTTGTATGGTGGATATCCACACACACTGCACTCCTTGCTAGTTATACATACTAAATTCTAGAGTACTCCCTCTTGGAGAAAGGGGAATTCTTCATGTGACCTTAGATGTACTTTCCTGGACTATATGAAGAGAGAGACATTTGAGCACTCTGAATGTATGTCTCAGGCAGGTATGTGCAGCATTCGGCCATCACCAAGGTTGATGCTACAGTATGAACAAATGATTATTGACTTCACAATAATTGGCTTAGTTTCTGGTGTCTTTTCAGGGGGATTCAGTATTTGTCAGCCTGGAAGGACATGGTTAACGGACCACATTGCTTTGCAAAGGATGGTCTGCACCAGTTTCCTTTAGGCTTCCAAATATTGACTAAAACTTTATCCACTCTTAGAACCTTTTGTAGGAAATGCCAGATTGACAAACCTACTGACATAGCAAACAAAAGCCAAAGGTGTTGCTGCTCAGTGCTAGGAACCTAAACATACTCTAAACCCTACACGCTCTCCTTACTCTGGAGAATATAGACATCTGTGCCATTACCGAGAGAAGGTTTAAATCTGCAGAAAGTACACAGTGCAATGCTTCAGTGCCTTCCACACATTTAGGTCATCAGCTACACAGAGAGGGACAAAAGGTAGCAGAATCTCAATCAGTATTAGCAACAAGCCCAACTATTTGATGGTTAAACAAGACAATGCCCTGGAATTTACCCATGTGCAAAATACCATGCATAAAGTGCAGTATCATAGTCTAGCAAGCCTATAGGTCATCATCTGTGTCCCTAGAATACCATAGCTTGTACCTAGATCCACTGGCGACACTCACCGTTAAACCAAAATACCCTATTCATGAAAGACATGAACCCACCTTCTAGGAAACATACACCGCCTCATACTCATAGGCACAATGATTCCTAGACTTCTCTAGCACAGGTGGTGTGCACACCCAGCAGAGGTTCAAACGTACTGGACCTGGTACTCTCAAATATGGAAGAGTGCTGCACTTCCAATGTCATGTCCTCACTGGTGAGGTCATGCCAAAAAGTCTCCTTGGAAATAAAAATCAACTCTGCAACCTCAGCCAACCCTGTAGCAGTTGGGAACTATGCCACAGCAAAATATACCCTATTAAGTGATAGTTCAGTGTTCCTCTCAACACAGAGTTCACATCCAGTGTGGAATTGTTCACAGTGACCCTATAAAACCATGTAAATGGCTGTGTAGAGGCTGCTGTACCTACTAAAAAGTAAGCTTGAAACAAACTCTAAAAGCAAACTTAACTGGTGGAGTCCTAATCTTAATAGGGTATACAGTAGACTCCCTATTATCCGGTCTCATTGGGACTGGACCTTAGGCTGGATAAAGGAATGGCTGGTCAGAAAAAGCATACAAAGTAGCATTTATAGGTTGTAAATCAGATTAAAAATTATGTATATATGTTGTATGTAAATGTTTGTTAAATATTTAGTTGAAAAAAGCGGTAATTTTCATGTTTATTTTAGTTCTTGTTTTGAAGCAAAAAATCATGCAACAGATCCATTGAAGTTTGCAGTCACTAAATAAGACTTGTTTTACCCCTTTTGCTTTGCAGTTTTTATTTTGTAGTCTTTTAAAAGTGTCCCTGATTAGTTGATAGTTGTGCCTGAGAACCATATAAATTTAGTCTGTATGACCTGCGTATCTAAAGCTTACTGAGCTTGCCTGAAAAAAATACTGGTGTCCACCTGCTTTTCTGAAATAAGTGCAACACTAGTATCCAGTTGGGCATAATGGATGTAGAAGAACATGGCAATAATGTAGCTAGTTTATTGTTGCATTTTAAGTTAGTAGTTTCTGGCTGTTGTCGAATGTGTGCCATTTTGAGTCCTGGGAATTTGTCTTAAATTGCAGTGTGTGGACATGAACTTAACAGTAACTTGCCTTGTTGTGATTTACCATAGAGTGGATTCGGGAAGGCATCAAACAGCTGGAGATGATTAATGGTAATGATCTTGTGGGCCAGGTAGGTTTAGGCACCCAAAGGCGCAGGATGTTGGCAGTGGCTTTCATGTAGAAGTCTTTCCAAGATACGTCTGTTACTAGTAGGTAGCTAAATCTCTGCATACATGTTATATCTGGAATTTCGTCTGATCATTTTTGTGTGGCATTTATTTATTCAGGTTTCATTAACTGTCCAGATTTTCGCAGAATGTCCATATTTTTGCTTCATATTTTTCTCTGGTTTCTCATAAAATTGTGATTTTTTTTTTTTTTATAGCAAGTCACTGAGGTCTGAAGTCGGAAAATAATGGCAGATTTAAGTTCCAGACTTCAAATCCTTCAGAAAATTCATGCTAATGCAAAACCTATTGATCTTACAAATTTAGAAAGTTGATAGATCAATATTTACAAAGTGTCCCTATTTTGGGCCTTTGTCCTCTCATTTGTCTGTCCAGATTTCTTACTGTAAGAGGTTGAGAGTTATTCTCAACCATCCAGATTTTCACTAAATGTCCAGATTTTCCCACATATTTCTGGTGTGTTCCTCATAAAAATTGGTGTTTTTCTGATAAATTGTTGAGGTCTTAAGTCAGTAAACAATGACAAACGTTTGAGATTCAGATTTCATAGCTTTAAAAAATGCTTGCCAACACAAACCTGTTATTCTAGTAAATTTCTAAGTTTGTATGAGCAATATTTAAAATCTGACCCTATTTGGGCTTCTCCCCATTATTTTTGGTTTTGTCCAGATTTTGTGGGCTAAGAGTTTGATGGGTGTGAACCAGGTAAGTTGCGTAGTCGCAAAACAGGTGTTTTATTTTGACTGGTAAAGCAATGGAAACAAATTTATTTTGTGTGGATGAGGCTTTGGGTACTGGACCCATTATGCAGAAAGGAAATACAAGATGATACTCCAGCTTGTCTCTTTTACAATTTTTTTTACACACACACACACACACACCCACGGCATGGCTGCCCATTGGTTCGTTCCAAGTGGCTCGCTTTTGATCCAGTGTGAGATTCCTGTGAATTAAGAGTACTGGGAAAGGTTAGATTGAGGAGTCTGAGAAAAGACAAAGTGCAGCAGAGGCTTTAGCTCTTACCTAGTACTGGAAAAAGCAAAAATCCAGAGGAAACACCATGGCTACAGTAGCAAAAGTTTAATAAAAATAAGTTAGTGCTTTCACGTTCTCTCACTGAACGCTGCTTCAGACAATAAAACGTACTAACACACATCGCTTAACTACAAAATTAAACCCAATGACATCACTTTGCCAATTAACTAATACAAATATTTAAAGCCACAGAAAACAATAACAGTAATGTGCTTTATATATTCATAAAATCACTACCAAAATATTAAAAAAAAAAAAACGTCTAGGATTCTGATGCAGAGGAATCCATCCCTTCAGCCTCTCCACCCGAGGACTTTTCCTTTGGGGAAACCCTACATACTTAGGGAGCATTTCCAGTGGGAATGTCAGGACTATCCTCAGTCAAAAAAGAGACTCAGGGAATTCTTAGATCTTCCACAGCACAGACCTCTGGCCATTCTTCCTGTCCTGGATGTTGAGGATGATGTTTTTATGGAATCCAGTCCTGACCCCTGACAGATAAGTCCCTGACTGTCACAAATTTATTTTCAAAAATCCTACTGCTGACCCCGAGGTCATCTCTCAAGACCCTAAAGGCATCAAAGCAACTTCAGCTAAGAATCCCACCCCCTCGGGTGGGGATTCCTGAGAATTAGACAGATGGGCTAAAAACGTACACACCTCTGCTACTCTTGCTATTAGAGCATTAAATGTCAATTCCATATGCTGAAATATCAGCAACATACCATGGAACTCCTCAAACTTCTTTGCCTGCTTGTGCAGAAAATAGAGTTACAAGAGTTAATGCATTCTGCAAGTCAAGTAACTAAGCACACCTTACAATGTGGTTTTGATGCCCTAGAAGCATCTTGCAGGGCAGTAGTTACTTGTTCTGTACTTAGAAGACATGCTTGACTTAAGGAACAGACCTTGCCAGACCATGTCAAATCCAAATTATTGGATGCACCCTTGCACAAAGACAACTTATTTGGCACCAAGGCAGAAGAGGTCCTAAAAAAGATGGAAGAAAAAGCTAAATCTATGCAGACAGTTAAAGACTTCTTACAGGTCCAGCCACCGAGGTTCAGTATGCATTGCCCTTCCAGGCACTGGTCCCCCCCCCCCATGTCAGCTCAGCCCAGACCCAGGGGAATCAGGCCCCTCAGACAACAGCCCCAGGGAATGCAGAGATCTAAGCAATGGCGTTCCTCCTCTTCAAAACCAGGGAGTGCAAAGCCACCCCCTTATGGTAAGAGCACACAATGACTTTACACTCCCACCCACTCCCTCTGCTCACCTGCACTTGCCCCTAGGAGGAAAACTCTCCTTCCACGCAAGCAACTGGTCCACCATTACCGACGACTGCTGGGTCCTCAATATGGGATACAAATTTTATTTACTCTGCCAACCCCAAAAGGATTCCCAGATCTTCCCCCAAACCAGTGGGCAGGGGCCAAAAAGCAAGTCCTTTCCCTCCTCTCTGAGGGCAATAAAGCATGTTCTGGCAGAACGGACAGGCCAGGGTTTCTACTCCAGACTCTTCCTGGTACCCGGGAAAGAGGGCACATGGCGCCCCATCCTCGACCTATCCATTCTAAACACCTTTCTGGTGATAAAATTCAAAATGCTCACCCTCCAGCAGCTTCTTCCTATGCTTTCCAAGGATGCTTGGTTAGCCACCCTAGACCTAAAAGAGGCCTACCTACACATCCCAATCAGGGAATCATGCAAGAAATACCTACGTTTCAGAGCAGGATCACTGCACTTTCAGTTCTTTGTGCTTCCCTTTGGCTTATCCATTGCTCCCAGAGTTTTCACAAAATGTCTGGCTCCCACCATTGCTTTTTGCAGGCAAAGAAATATTCAAATTTACCCATACTTGGATGACTGCCTGATACAGGCAGACAGTCAGGAAAAGTTGCTAAAGCACCTGACCTTTGTAAAGGACCTACTGACCTCCCTGGGGTATACTATCAATGAAAAGAAATAAAACCTAGTACCCACACACAAATTGTATTCCTGGGAGCAAGCCTGGACACAGCATCCCAGATGGCATTCCTTACACCAGAAAAACAAACCTGACAACCGACTTCTCTCAACTAGCCACCAGGACCCAGTTATCTGCAAGGAAAATCCTGCAAGCTGTGGGATTCATGGCTTCTTGCATTCTACTCATTCCGTATGCCAGACTGCATATGAGGAAACTACAATGGTACCTAAAAAGCCTTTGGTGTCAGCACTCTCAAGACCTGGAAACTGTCATACCAATGATACCTTGTCTAAGGAAAGATTTTCTTTGGTGGGCAGCAGGATGCTGCCACCACAAGGGACTTCCCTTCTCACTACCCCACATCACCCATACCCTCACTACAGATGCATCAGACTGTGCCTGGGTGGCACACCTGGATGGCAGGTGCATTCAGGGCCAATGGAGCCTAAATCAAATCAACCAAAAAGAGATGTTAGATGTTCAGCACACCCTGACAGCTTTCAGACCCCTACTCTCCCAGGGGCCTCTGCTGATCAAAACAGACACCACGGTGATGTGGTACATCAACAAGCAGGGAGGGACTCGCTCTTCTCCTCTCTGCAGGCTTGCCATGACCCACTGGCACATGGCTGCAGCCATGCAACTACACCTGTTAGCACAATTCCTGCCGGGCTCTCTAAACTCTATGGCAGGCAACCTAAGCAGAAACCTGCTAGACCAAAGAACCTTCACCCTTGTAACCCAGAAATGGGGCACCCGGAAGGTAGACCTCTTTGCCTTCCACTCCAATCATCAGCTCAGCAAATTCTGCACAAGGGAACCTCACAGCAAGCCCTGGAAAGTGAATGCTCTATCCTTCCAGTGGGTAAACCTCTCTGTCTAAGCATTTCCCCCGCTACCACTCATTTCAAGGGTACTGCTCAAAATAAGGGAGGAAAAACTGAGGACAAACCTGATTGCCCCAAAATGGCCACGGCAGCACTGGTACCCACTGCTGTGCAGCCTGTCACCCCTGCCACCATAACACCTACCTCAGATCCTAACACTCTACTGCCCCAGAGGAATGGAGAATTCATGCATTCCCAATTGCAGACCCTCAGTCTGGCAGCCTGGCTTATTCCCTGACCCGTCCTCAAGCTGCCAGTCTAAGCAAACAAGTTCTAGATGTTATACATGAATCCAGATGCCCCAGCACTAGAAAGTCTACTACTGACAAGTGGAAAAGGTTTTGCACCTGAATCCAGGCTAAGGGAGCCGGAACGGCACAATCCGCCCTCTCTCTCATCCTGGATTACCTGGCAGACCTACTACACAAGAGTCTATCCTTCTCTTCTATAAAAATTCATGCCTCTGGCATCTCTGCTCATTTCAGCACAGAGACACCACTTTTCTCACACCCTTTCATCAAACAGTTCCTAAGAGGGGCTAACAACTTGTGGCCACCCAGAGCAGCTCCTACCCCAGCTTGGGACCTAAACTTTGTGTTGGAAAAGCTCACCCTGCCCCTCTTTGAACCTGCAGCTTCAGCAGAGTTAAAATTTCTCTCTTGGAAGACAGCCTTGCTTCTGGCCATCAGTTCAGCTAGAAGAGTATCTGAGCTACAAGCACTTATGGCTGTAGAGCCATTCATCATTTTCTATGCTAACGGGGTCTCCCTCAGGACTTAACCCATCCTTCATGCCAAAAGTGGTGTCCAGTGTAGCACTCAAACAAATCTATTTATTTGCCCACCTTTTTCCCTAACCCACAAAACCAAGGGGAAATAATTCTGCACACTCTAGATGTGCACAGACAGCTCAGATTCTACCTAGACAGGACTAAATCTTTTAGAAAAACTGATCAATTGCTAGCCAGCTTTGCTGCAGGAGCAGAGGGCAAAGCTACCCAAGCAATTAATTTCCATGGATAGCACATTGTATCAATTTCTGCTACAAACAGCACAGAAAACCTCCCCCAAGGGGGTCAGGACACATTCCACCAGAGCAACCTCCACTTCTGCAGCTTTCCTCAGAGGGCTCCCCACCAGGGACATCGTAGAGGCTGCAGCATGGACTATTGTTCATACCTTCACCAAGCATTACCACCTGCCTATCTTCTCCAAATCCAGGGCAGACTTTGCCACTGCAGTCTTGCAGGGCATCCTAGCCAGCCCCTAGTCTTCTTGACTGCCTCCACCCTTTTCTTCAGCTTTGGGAATTAACCCAAATGTGATGACTGCAACAGTGAAACACAAAGAACATAGTACAGTTGTGTACACTTACCATAAATGTAGATGTTTGAATGTATTCACTGTTGCAGTCCTGGTTTCCCTCCCTCCATCTCCCGTGTCTCTCTCTCTCTCTCTCTCTCTCCCCTTACAAGGAATTTTTGGTATTTACTTTCTACTGGTGGTGGTCTTCCACCATAACCTAGCTCCTTATTGGGGGCTCCTGACAGGGCAAGAAAAACTGATGTAATGGTGTTGGCTGCCTGTTTTTATACCACTGATGACCTGATGTCAGTCCTGGAGCGACAGCAACCAACATAGAAATGCTAAGCCTCTGGTATTCGGGCCGTCTGAGGGCTACCCTGGCAGGAATAACCCAAATGTGATGACTGCAACATTGAATACACTTGAACATCGACATTTATGGTAAGTGTACACAACTGTACTTTATTAGCAGAGATGGAAAAGGGAAACCTTTTTTAAGAGAGAGATTAATGCCACAAGATCGTTGGGTAGACCCAAATGCCCCTATGGTCAAAATATCAGGATAGTCATCCCCTATTCAAATAATAATAGAAAAATACATGATATTATTACTAGAAACTGGGGAATTTTGACAGCTGATGAAGAGGATTGGTACTGTTAGGGTCTATATTATATATTCGAAGTGTCAAAACTTCAAATCCCATATGTTCGACAGCATATGATCGAAGTTTGAAACTTTGAATATATAATAAAACAAAAAAAAAACAAAAAAAACTTACCTTAACACTCTGAGCAGGAGGGGGGGGGTTTGCACCCCCCTGCCCGCCCCACACCCCCCTACTTAAATATACCAACTCCGAGATTGCATTTCAGTGCAGAAAAGGGAAATTCTCCCATTCTGCACTGTATGGCGCCATTACATTTAACCTTTGAACTTTTCAAAGTTTGATCATATGGTGTCGACCATATGACATTCAAACTTTGAAAAGTTCTTTCATGGAATAGGAACCCGTACTATTATAGGTACTAGTCCTAAATACTCATATAAGAATGTTAAATCTTTGAAAAGATTGTTTTGCTATGAGAAGAACAGTTGGGACAGGATACAATCTGATCGGAAAGGGACGTTCTCATGCAGGAATTGTAATCCTTGTGCCTACATGTTGAATAGTAATGCATTTGAACATCCTACTGCACAGGATTTATAGATTTGACCATTATGCTGACTGTAAATCACGGAATTTAGTCTGTTTAGCTACTTGTAGTAAATGTGTCTTTTTATGTAGGCAAAACGAGCAGGATCCTATGTGAAAGAGTCAGGGCGCATATTTATGCGATAAGGAAGGTGAGACGAATGCATTAGCATGACGTGTTACAAAATAATCTTTCCCACAGTTTTAGTTTTTTAGTCATAGAGAAAATTAAAAAGTTTTAGATTAGGGAATCTTAGGAATCTGACAGAACAAGCTTAAATTAAATGGATTATTAGACTACAGGTAGGTAGGAGCCATGGCCTTAATGATAGTTTACCTGAAATCCTTTTTAGCTGCTAGACCTTTGCAACATTAAATGTTGTCTTATGTCTGACCATTTTTTTGGAATATATAACATTTCTATTATTGCCTAGATGTTTTTTTGTGATTATTTACTATTTTGGTAGTGATTTTATGAATATATAAAGCACATTATTACTGTTTTCTGTGACTTTAAATATTTTTATTAGTTAAGTGGCAAAGTGATGTCATTGGGTTTAATGTTGTATTTAAGTAATGTGTGTTAGTATGTTTTATTGTCTGAAGAAGCGTTCAGTGAGAGAATGTGAAAGCACTAACTTCTTATTAAACTTTTGCTACTGTAGCCATGGTGTTTCCTCTGGATTTTTGCTTATTGCAATTTTGGATTTTCTTCCAGAGGTTCTTTGTTCTACAGCTGTTTTTTTCTCTGCATTCTTACCTAGTACAGCGACAGGCAGTATTTCAGTACAGTTGGATCAACTGTGCGTCAGATGTTTGTTGTAGACTGTATAACCTGGAGAGCAACATTGGTAGTGGACTGACATAATTGACAGGGGGACTTGTGAGCTGATGATGATACTCAGTCACTAGGACCCTCACAGTTCTCACAGTATGAAGTGAGTAGTACCGGTTAGGATAGGACTTGGCTCTCCAAATTAAGTTCCGTCTTTACGGGACAGATTTGGAAAGTGAGAAAACGAGAGTGTTTACCATGCCCACACTGGACATTTTTTTCTACTTGTGTGGGTCATCCCAGAGTTACATACCCAAGGTAAGGCAAGATGCACACGTATGCTTTCACAAGGGTCTTTGAAGTGCTGCATATAGTACGCTGTAGGGATTACATTTGCTGGGGGGGAGTTGTTGACTTGCATTGATTTTGAGATGCTGTCAAAACAGGAGCAAGTTGTATATTTTCTAGAAAGCATAGATGTGCATTCCCAGTATAGAAGAAACATTGTATATCGCAGGCGTTTACAAAGTGCACTGCCTTTAGTTGACACAACTGCCAGGTCTTTGCTTACATCGCACTTTCTTTCCTCTCTGAGTTCAGGTGCCAGCTTAATATTGATGTTTAATGTTAACATTGTGAAAGTATAAAGTATAATAAAGTAGCATTCTTTATTTTTGCATTCCTTCATTTGGATGCCATATGTCAAGGCAAAGTTTGAAAAGCTCAAAGTTTTGTCTTATTTTAATCTTAATGTTAAAATATTGAAACAAAAGCAAACTTGCAATATATTAAATAAAAACTGCAACTTTTTTCTTTCAGTATTTTAACATTTCAAGACTAAAATGATAATCTGAGATGTTCCAAAGTGCTTGGAGGAGGTGGAAGTGTTGTTCTTTGTTGCTATGGCAGAAAGTTGATGCGCTGCTTGATAAAATATGGCCAGTTAAAGCGGAGTCCGGTGAAAGCAAGACCGGATAAGAGGGAGTCTACTGTATAACAAAAGGAAAAAAAAAATCATGGCCAAATTCAGAACAACTCTCATGATATGAGCTCTCTAATTAAACTAAACCGGAAACTAAGAGGACTAATTAAGTCCGTCAAGGCCAAGTACAAGGTCAAGGTAGCCTCATAGGCTAAAGACCACAGGGTCTTCTACAGCTAGCTGTGTCTGAAACCTCAAAGGCAGCACACTCATTGGACCAAAATGCTGGTCAGTGTTGTCACCTTCACTGAGCAGAGCAACGTAGTGAATTTGCTGGCTGACCATTTCAGCTCAAACTTCAGCCGCCCCCCAACTCTCCCTGCCTCCCTTCATGAGATACCTACTAGCATAACCCCCACACACAGACTTAACAGAGAGCAGGTCCTGGAGGTGCTTGCTAGGGCCAAAAACACAGCCTCAGTGTGCCCCGTTAATATCCCGGGACGCCTCCTAAATATCTGGAAACATGACCTATCAGGACCACTTGTCACTTTTCAACTATAGCCTCATAACCATCATTGTACCATGAGAATGGAGGAGTACAATGGTTATCCCACTTCACTAGGTTGGACCATCAACTGACCTCGAAAGCTACATACCTGTTAGTCTGATCAGTCCAATATGCAAAGTCATGAAATGAATTATGGAAATGATCAACAAAGACATTGGCAATCTTCAGACACTGAACCCAACCCAGTTTAGCTTTGTCAAGGGAAGATCTTCCCTGTTAAACCTGGGGGAATTCTTTGAGAAGGTCACCAAGGCAGTGGATGAAGGGAAGAGTGAGTGCCACTTACCTGGACCTGGCTAAGGTGTTCAATGCAGTACCACACTGTGGTGGTGTTGACACTCACTGAACTGGGTATAAACCCCTACATAACTCACTGGATTGCCAGCTGGCTCACAGATAGGACCCAGGAAGACAGGATTAGTGATGCCACATCCTTTGAGACCGGTCACCAGCGGGGTACCTCAGGGCTCCATGTTGGGGCAGCTCCTGTTTGGTATCTACTTCTCAAAGGTAAAAGCTAATGTCAAAGGCCTTTGATGACCAAGTTGTCAGATTACTGCAGATTGGTAGCTGTCATAGATTCCTCCCACGACACAAATATTTTATAAGAGTTTAACACAAGCAAATGATTGGTGCCAAAGTTATGGGCTAAAACTCAGTACCGAGAAATACATTAATAGTGATTTTTGGGAAAGCTGCCAACCAGGATAGTTACTCCATCAATAAGACATCCCTAAGATATGTGACCCAGTACTCTGTATCTGGGAACACACACAGACAGTAATCTGGCATTTTGACCAACATGTGGCCAAAGTAGTAAGAATATCAGTGTGTTTTCCAACTTATAAGTAAGGACATGTCTAGGTCCAAGGAAATAGTGCCACTTTTTGACCGTTATCAAACCCATCACTGAGTATAATTCTGTCTTCAGGTACCTGACCAGACATATGCAACAGCTGGACCGCCAACCAAGGTTCTTTACCAGGAGAATCCAGGGTATAAACACATTGTCCAATATGGATTGTCTTAAAGCCCTGTCTCAGTACTCTGTCTCCTACAGGTTACTGAGAGGCAATCTATGGCATCATTGGATCCAGTGCTGAATTTTGCACATGCACAAAACAAACCCCATCACAACCACTAGATCCAAGGATTTAAATTTTGCTTGTAACCTAAATAAGGAACATTGACAAGACAGCTGTATATCTCTGAGGATCCTCTTGCTCTGGAACAGGCTGTCCTGTGTGGAGCGGAGTCCTCTAACACTGTGTGTAACCTTGACCAATGGATGGGAAGTAGGAAATTCACCCCAGATCGGGCCCCTCTGTCTCTGATAGTTTGGTCATTACTGTATGTCTCTAACATACCCATCCATAACCCCTAGATCAAAGTAGGGTGATAGAAATGAAGGCTAGGAGTAACAGCAGGGTAGTCATTGGCTTTGTGAGTAAATGTGTATGGAGATAAGTGGTATGTAATCTAAGTGGTATTACAGTATGAGCCATAAGGGCAGTATGTTGGTGGCAAATTTTGAAACCTTATTATAGCATGCATCCTGCTAACTGTAGTCTGAAGATCTGTTAGGATGAGTACACTGTATAATAGCAATGGGAGAAGGTAGGTAGTGGCAGTAGTGGTTTTGGTGATGTTGCTAAGGAAGTTTTTATGCCTACAGAGCAGTCCTAATTTTTGGTGAGTCTTTTTTTTTTTATTTTGAACATGCAGGTTAAATTTAAGGTGATCATTTATAATGACTTCAAGAAGTTTTGTATGGGAGACTTTACTTTCAGTTTTGTTTAGCAAAAACATTTTTGAAATTTGCTTTTTATCGTGTGTGTGATTTGGAACAAAATAACATTAACTTTATTTTTTTTAAGGGTTGAGTAGTAGCTGGGCATTATGGAGTCATTTCTCAACAGAGGAAAAAAGCTTCAGTAACAGTGAGGATTTGAAGCAAGCTATTACATGCACATATAAGTGTAGAATCCTCAGCATATTGTCTGAGAGGCTGGAAGTGTGGGAGGTATGGAGGTCACTGATAAAGATATTAAAGAACAGGGGAGGACCTTTGGACTGTTCCTGAACATTTTTTCTTGCAATTTACTGACGATTGAAGCCATGAAATCATGGCAGACATTTGAATTTCACATTTCATATCCTTAAGAAAATGCATACTAATGCACACCTTTAATTACAGCAAGCCTCTAAGTTTGTAGGAGCAATATTTAAAATCTATTCCTGGTTGTGGGCCTTTGCTTGTACTTTTGTCTTTGTCCAGAATTCATGTGCTAAAAGGTTGCAAGTTGTCTGATACCATAGGTAGGTACTAGGCTATCGGCCCTAGGGCCTATACAAGCCTAGCCAAAAAGGTACCCTGGCTTTCGCCACCCAAGAAAATTATTTTCCTGTGCCCCTGGTCTGCTCTTAAAGAAAGAAGAGAAAAAGGCAAAACAATCATGAGTGCTTTGCACCGTGGGTTCATTGTGCTTAAGTCATTGTCTGTAGCAAATGCTGTGAATACCGCCTGTGTGTAACATGGTGCTTTTCAGAGGAGCAAGCCTTGGGATTGTCAGTTTAATAGCCTGTAAAATTTCAGTTTAATTTTAAATTTCAGAATGATTCTTAATAGTCATTTATTCTCTAATGAGGTCTTGTCAGTTTTGGAAAAGGCTGGAAGACCAGATGCTTGAAGTGTTGCTTTTCTAAAATAACTTTTTTTCCACTTTGGAGTTGCAGTGCATCCTTTGCTGTCAGCAGTGTGTTTAATTTCCTAAGGTGTTACAGTTCTTGGCATTTTTGTTGAGCACAGACTTCGTTTTTGTGTTTACTTGTTCCGTTTAAGGCATTTCTGCCTGCTTACCCTTTAGAGCTTCCGTTGGGTACAGTGTCTGTAGTTGGGTTGGTCCTGAGTGGTAGTTTGCATTTCATAACACAGACGCTGACCGTATCCCCGTTTGAAGCAGTTCCTTTTTACTTGAAAATCCTGGTTTGGAAGACTTTTTAACTTAAAAAAAAATAAAGGCCTATGTGTGTAAAAACTTTATAAAGTCTTCCATAAGGAAAGGTGTCCTTATGAATATACTGCTTTTTATGCCTTAGGTGGTGGTCAGATTTACCCTGAAATAGGTCTGTCCTCTATAGGAATGCATGTGTGGATCTGAAGTACACATAAAAGACAAAAAACATGTTTCTTTGAAGGATGAGAAATGAAGCCGTTTAACTAAGCATAATGTTTATTATTGATTAGTTAATTACACTGTTATGGTAGAGTATGTCCCCTTAGTGTGAAGGAATTGTGAATCTCTCCCCTTAAACTTTGCCACAGGAGTTCACCAGTTTCCTTAATGGCACAGTGTAGAATCACCTGAGATAGATAACCATAGAAGATTTCATTGCCTAGGTTGACAAGGCTGGTTGCATTGGAACTGCTCTGTGTTGTGGAGAGTCTTAGCTTCACTCTGTTTCCTCTGCTTTGCACATGAGGACACTCATTGGATCTGATCTTTCAGCTTGATTTAGTTGGAGTGTAACTGGAAACCGAACAAGTTTTTGGGTGGGCCATTTGCTATTTCACTTCAGACTAGAGCACACTTCAATTTTGCCATCAGAAATTGAGCGGAGTTGTAACAGGGACTTAAGAAAAATCTGATGTCCTTGATGAATCAACTTCTTTTGGAGACCAATGCTGATAACTCTGATTCCCTAGATGTGGTGTGTAATACTGTCATAACTAGTTTTCTGGGTCATGCCCCCCCCTCCCAGGAGCATGTATTCTTTATACCTGCATTTGCATAGGAATGCTTGGGTGATCACAAACTGCATGAACATGAGTTTAAGGCATGTATGTGTTCTGTTTAACATTATTTAGGATACCTATTTATGTGGCATATATTATGTGAGAAAGCAAGTTATTATTCAGTGAGATTTCTGTAGTATTGACTCATCTAGATGCATTTTTGTGGCTGATGGGCTGCATAGCATGGCTTGTCTTAACTACCAGAAAAGCTTTTCCAACTCTTGAGGAGTTTGTGCAGCTTTTATTTGTTTGTATTCCTCAATAATCCAACAAAGCTGTTACCTTTTAGAGCAGTCTCCTTTATTTGAGGGGGGGGGGGGGGTAACTCACCATAACAGTAAACCTATAAACAGTATATTAATTAAAAGGATTATTATGAAGTGTGACAGGATATTGCACACTGAGGAGTAACATGTTTATAATGTAAGTTACCACACTTCAGTCTTCATGAAGAACATTTTTTGTCCAAATATAGATTGATGCCTGTGCTTTTAAATATTACAGTGGGAGAAATTGAGATTGGAGAGATATCTGGGTAGTTAAAGAAATTAGGGATGGATAAGGAGGAGGAGTTAGGACAAAGAGTAAGACGAAAACTTGGGGGTGGGTCAAGGAGGTCAGTTCAGATACGGAGAGGATTTAATGAAAACAGCTTAGGCTAATAGACAAGTACTAGGCAATCAGTCTGCAGACTAGTACATGCCTGGCCAGTAACAAGACAGGTGTGAACCAAACCCTGTATGTTGTGTCTGTGAGGTAAACACTTATATTGGGGGTCTGCATTATGGTATATTAATATAAACAAAAGGGAAGGATAGCTTGTTTGTGGGAGAAGGGAAAGGGGATGTTAAAGGAAGATAATGTATGCAAGTTAAAGTAATGTATATTGAACAAGGATTATGAAGATGGTTACCTTCTAATTATATGTTCATAGGTATTTACTAGGCTAACGACCACAAGGGCCTTTTTAAGCCTAGCCATGCATCCCAAATCTTGGACAAGTTCTGATTCCCTTGATGAGTGTAAGCATGGGCCTGGGAGATGAACCATTTGCAAGTTACCTGTGTCCATTAGAGACATAGGTGCCAAACCAGGGATGAATTTCTGATTTTCCATCGAATTGTCCAAGTTGCACTTGAATTGGGTTAGGGAGAAACTCTGCTTCACATGGATGGAGAGCCTGTTCCATAAACTGGGTAGTCTCTGGGATACATACCTCTCTCTCCAGTAGGTCCTATTTATATCACAGGTAAGGTTTACGTCTTTAGAATGGTTAATTCTTGTGCTGTTTGTTTTGTGGATATGCAAGAGGCTCATCAGAGTGAGGTCTGACAATGCCCTGTATGCCAGACATAGATCTCCGCCTCAAGGCCCTATCCCTGCATTCTGTCTCCTACAGCCTTTTGAGGGGTCTACATAGGACATATTACTTAAGCTCTATATTCTTTTAGTGAGGAACCTCTGTGAACATTCCAATTGTTGGATATGCCTGGTTAGGTACATACCAAAGTGGGCATTGTACTCTGACAGGTCTGATTAATGCCAAATACAGTGGAACTATGACTTCCTTGGACTTAGATGCCATACCTTTGTTTATAAGTTGTGCAACATAGAATGATTTCCTCACCACTGTTGACACGTGATGATCAAAGGCTAGATTACTATCTCTGTGTGTCCCTAAGAACCTGACTACTGGGTCAGCTCTAGGGGGTGTGTTTTCAATATGATAGTTACCAGGGATGGATGCCTTCCCAAAGGCTACTGTTATGCATTTCTTGGGATTTAGTTGTACAGTTTTGTCTGTCAGCCCCTCCTGGAGAACATTTGTCAGTGTGAGATTCAGTGACCGCTCCTAATTTGCAGTCATCTGCAAAGTTGTCAACCAGAGACCAATGACATTGGCCTTGACTTCTGAGAAGTAAATGCCAAAAAGGACTGGTCCAAGGACTGATCCTTGAGGGACTCCACTTATGACTGGCCTCTCTGTAGAGGTGGACTCCCCAGTTCTAACTTCCTGGGTCCTGTCTGTGAGCCAGTTGGCTGTCCACTGGGTGACGTATGGGTTTGTAACTAACCTCTTGAGTTTGTCAACAATCCCCGTGTGAGGTATTGTGTCAAATGCCTTGGTCAGGTCAAGTAGGCAGTGTGAACGATTTTGTCCTCATCCATTGCTTTGGTGACCTTCTCAACGAAGTCTACCAGTTTGAGTAGACTTGATCTGCCTTTGACGAAACCAAACCGGGTTGGGTCCAGTGTCTGGTGGTTTATTATATCTCTGTTGATCATCTCTATGATTCTTTCCATGGCTTTACATACAAGACTTGTGGGTCTGTAATTAGTTTTCTTGTATGGATTATTTCTTAATATATGTACATAAGCTGCTTCATATAGAAGTTTGATAGATTTTTATAAATGTTCTAGGAAGAGATTAAGGTTCAGTTCTGTCCTGAGATCAGAAGGGATGAAATCCTTAAATTTGCTATATACACTGAGTACAGGCAGTCTATGTGATGGTTGTATGATGTAGTTAGTTTGGTTTAAATTTTGAGATTGGCCATGACTAGGTTTGGTTACATTTCTTGTGGAGATGCTGATTGTTGGACATTGGTTTATTTAGAATGTTATGTGCAGTTTTGAGTTGAGAGAGAGCGTGTTGCAATTGTAGCCAGTTTATCTTCAGCAGTGCTGTGTTGTTTTTTTTTATTTGGCACATTAGCAGTGAATTTAGCTATTTATACTGTAGCAGTTTATTTTAGGTGTGATTTTTTTTTTGTTAGGATTGGGGTTGCATATTGGGTAGTTGAAAGTAAGATGATTGTGCTGTAACTGTAGTGCTCACGGGGTTAAATATATTTGATTTTGTAAGCACAGCATGTCTTTTTTTTTTTGTTGTTATCACGTAATTGTGTTGGATAACCTTTACCCTTGTTTATATATTTACACTTAGCTTGATTTGTGTCACCTGTTCAATAAACGTCTTTTTCTGGAGTTGAGAGGGAGAGAGTAGGTGAGTGTCAGTTGAATCATCTGTGCATTGCATGATAATTGCTTAGTTTGTTTTGTACATGGTGTTGATAAATAAGTTAGACAGGTGAGGCTTGAGCTCCTACAGCAGTGGGATTGGAAAGATAAGTAAGCTTTGAAATAAAAACTGCTTGAGAGACTTGCAAGTTTTGTGTCAGAGGTGAAAGCACTTGCCATAGTTCTGTACTTCAATAAACGTTTTTGAACCAATACGAGTGTGCCACATAACTTTTTGGTTTTCTTTTTCAGTTCAGGTTTAATCTTTTTAAACTTTGACTTGGCCTTTTTGGGACTTTCTCATATTGGTAAAGATGAACATTGATATGGGCTCTCTCGGGTCACTCCTAGATTCATAGTTGTATACTATGCTAATGACCACTAGGACCCTTATAAGCCTAGCCATGCAACCCAAATGTGACCCACTAATTTGATTTGTATAGGGGGTGATTTACTGAATACCTCTGTTCATCAGAGAGACAGGTGCCAGACCAGGGGTGAATTTTTGATTATCCATCCAAGGTTCCAGATTGCACTTAAATAGGGATAGGGAAGAACTTTGCTTCACATTGATGGGGAGCTTGTTCCAGAGAATGGGAATTCTCTCAGAAGCATATCTGTCTTTCCAATATGTCCTATTATGTTGCAAGGAAACTTTGTCTTTTAATCTAGTAGTTCTGATGCTGTTTGTTTTGCGGATGTGCAAAAGGTTCATCAAAACAGGGTCCCTGGGATGCCTTGTATGCCAGGCAAAGATCACCTCTCAGAAGTCTGTATGATACTGAGACAGGTGTTTGAGGCAGTCAGAGTAGGACATTGTATTTTACTCCCTGTATCCTTTTAAAGAACCTTTGTAGATGTTTCAGTTGCTGCATGTGTCTGGTCAGGTGCATACCGAAGGGGGGGGCATTATAATCTCTAGTCTGTCTGACCCTCTGTTGCTCAACTTATTAGAAAGGGCATGGCATCTAGTTATAATAAGATGAGCAACATAGAAAGATTTTCTTACTACGTTGGACAGGCATATTGATCAAAGGACTATCTTCATTTCCCAGATTCCTTACTAGTGAATCTACTTTTAGGGGGTGATTTATTGATGACCTGGTTATCTTTGGTGGACAACTTCCCAAAAGATATAATGTATTTCTTGTTCAGTTTTAAGCCATGGCTTTGTCAACAAGTATTTTGCTGTGTTAGACCTCTCTGAAGGGTGTTCTTGACTTGGGGGGGGGGGGGTTCAGTGACTGGTCTTTGTTTGCAGTCATCTGCCAGCTTGGTTAGCCACAGGTCTTTGACATTGGCTTTCACATCTGAGAAGTAGATGTCAGAGTAGTGGGCCTAGCAGGAGCCTTGGGGGACACCACTGGTGACTGGTCTCTCTGTAGAGGTGGCCTGACTGATTCTAACCTCCTGGGTCCTATTAGTGAGCCAGCAAGCTATCCAGCATGTTATAAATGGGTTTATACCTAGTTCTGGAAGTTGGTTGACTGTGCCCAAGTGGAGTATTGTATCAAATGCTTTAGCCAGATCTAGGCAGGCAGTATGCACCATTTTCCCCTCATCCATTGTTGTAGTAACCTTTTCAAAAAAGTCCACCAGATTCAGTAAAAATGTCCTTTCTTTGACAAAGCCAAACTGGGATGAATTCAGTGTCTGGAGGTCTCCTTATGTCCTTGTTAATATTCAGTGTCTGGAGGACTCCTGTGTCCTTGTTAATTTCCATGGTGATTCTTTCCATGGCTTTGCAAGTAGTACCAGTCAGTCTAAGGTCTGTAGCTTAAAGGATCTGTTGAAGGTCTTTCCCTGTGAAGGAGGATGACAGTTGTCTTCCATTCATGTGACACAGAGTGTTTTAAGACTGTAGTTAAATGACTCAAGAGGTCCTGATAAGCCATATTGTAGCCTATTTAGGACGTGTCTTGGAATGTTATTAGGGCCAGTATTGGTTCTCTTTCAGGCTGTGTTCTTGGTTTTAGTGACTGCAAGCCAGTACATGCTCCCTAGTTATAGTTGCAGAGGTTATATTTCAGGGTATTTTTGAAGGGATAGTTGGAGTTGGAGGTGAGAGGGGAATAAAATTGGAACTGAGTTTATCCTTTTAGCAGGTTTGCTGTATCACCAGACTCATGCGCCATTATATTGGTATAATGCTCAAGTCTGTTTAGATGCATACTCTGTGACAAATGCTCTTGATGGGCCTGATTTCCCTGTGTGTTTTATTGTGAAGGGGTAGCCTTGCTGTGAATGGGACAGAAAACATGTTGAGTTGGTGAAAGTAGTATTTTAAGTGCCCTGTTATCTTCTATTGATGATCTTTTCCCTGAATTTTGGAAATGGGTGATAATCTAACTATATAGGTATGAAAGTAGAAAAAAATATATTTTCCTGTTTTGTGGATAGAGATTATATGTGAACATTTATATAGCTAATTTGTTCTTCTTTCGGCTTTTCCCGGTTAGGGGTCGCCACAGCGGAACACCGGTCCGCTAATGATTGGCAGTAGATTTTTATGGTGCCAGCTCGACACCCAACCTTCAACGCATGTCTTTCGAATGCCACTCTACCACGGAGAGGACATGCAGACTCCACACAGTAGGCACTCCAGCCGAGAATCGAACGGGAGAACCTCTTGCTGTGAGGTAACAATGCTACCGCTGCACCACCTTAGTATTCTTATTTAATAAGCTATCACTTCAGCCAATGTGTGTTGTAATTTATGTGGTATATTTTCTGGAGCAAAGGTAGTAGGGTTTAACTTTCTTTAGTAACTTTCTGATGTAATTTTTTTTCAAGTAAGATGAAGTTTGATGTTACCATAGTAAATTAACTGGGGGGTTTATGTTCCATTGGGTTAATAGGGAGTTGCAGCCTGTAAAGTCATTCTTTTGAAGGCTGTAGATGTTGATTTACGTGGTTGTGCGTTTACTTGTTTTTGATTAGGGTGTTATATTGCTCTAGGAATAGTTTGGGGTTATTAGTACTAGAGTCTTCTATGAAGGTAGTTTTTCTTTTCTTTTTGTATTGTGTTTTACTTTATTTCTAAGTGATCTGTACTGCTGGAAAGAAGATGTTTGCTGCTTTTTCTAGATCTAGGTTTTCCTGAATTTTTCTCATAATGGTCATTTGCTTTGTTTGCACATAGCCAAAGAGCCTGTGAGGATTTGACGACTTATGCTAAGCTGAGGGTGTTAAAGAAGACAAATGCATCACCTGGGGGTTAAATATTTTAGTGGGTTTAGTTACATTGATGGCGTATTGAACTAAAAGCCATGTGCTTGAAGTGTATTTTAATGGTCAGTAATATTTTTTTATATTTTGCATTGTCTGTCTTGTATGAGTGGGGGGATGGTCACTCAGTGAATGTGTGTAACTATAGGGTTTTATGATTGTTGTTTGTAGTTAACTTCCAGTCCAAAACGCTGTTTTACCCTAGTGTTTAGTCAGTCCTGTGGGTTAGAAGATTTGTTGTCAAATTAGTGTGTTACATTGACAATTAATATTTATTTATTGCTAATGTGCTGGATACATTTGTCCATTCTGTGTTAACATCTTCCATAATTATGTACTGTTTGATATTATCCAGAGCAGAATGCTTCTAATGTGTTAATTATTTTGTCATAGGATTAGGGAATGCAGATAGTGGCTATAGTTAATGCTTATTAGGTATGCAGTTTGATTGTTGCTAGAAATAGTTCTGATTTGCTAATATTTGGTATTGATTTGTTAGAGGTACGTAATAACTTTCTAAATTGCCTGCATATGTTATGATGCCACTGGCTGTTGAGTAATCTTTTTGTTTTCAGCATGTTATAGGATCATAGCAGGTTACTAGGCTATGGTCTTAAAACCTTTGTAAGCCAAGCTATCCATGCCCCAGTTTTCTCAATTATCAATGCCCACAAGCTAGAATGGTTTTGATAAATGCTTGTTCCTTAGGGCATCTGCAAACTGCTTCTCTCCGTAAGGGCTACAGTTGACAAGCCAGGGGTGAATTTGCAATTTCACATCCATTGGTCCAAACTGTGCAATTGTGTTTGAATAGACTTGGGTAAGAGCTCCATTTCACTTAAATGGGAAGCCTGTTCCAGAGAAGAGGTGATCTCTGAGCATACCTCTCAACTGTACAGATTTGTGCAGAATGTTCAGATTTTTGCCTCATATTTTTGTTCCATTTTTTATAAGTGTGATTTTCTGGCAAATTAGTGGCAATTCATTAAAGACTGAAGTTAGGAAATAATGATAGATGTTTGAGTTTCAGACTTTCCACCCTTCAAAAAACCCATGCAAATGCAAAACCTGTTATATTCTATCAACTATTTTAAGTTTATTAGATCAGTATTTAAAAAAATTGTCCTATTTTTGGGCCTTTGTCCCACATTTATTTATCTACATCATTGGGGATTCGGTTATTGCACCCAGCTTGCAGTCATCAGCAAATGTGGTCAGCCAAAGGCCCTCTACATTTGTCTTGACTTCAGAAAAGTATATTGCAAACAGGAGAGGTCCCAGTACTGAGCCCTGTAGGACACCACTAGCAACAGGCCTCTTGGTGATAATTGTAACCTTACTGAAGGGCTCATCTGGTGTTAAGAGTTTGAGTCATGTCTTTGTTACATTTAAAATGTTAGGTTAGTAAAATTCAGTCTAGGTATGCAGTTCATTGTATTTAAGTGGCGTATCTTGAGTCCTTGATGGTGTATTATGTCTGAGTTATAAAATGTTTGGATAGACATCATTGCAACCCACAACTGATATAGTTGAGTATTTTTAAAGACAAGATAGGTTTACTTTTCATACAGCTTACTTCCTTTTTTGTTCAGCATAATATTTAGAGTCATACATTAGTGACATAGATTTGGGTGGCCATGGTGATGCAGTGGTTAGCGCTTGTCACCTCACAGCAAGAGATTCTCTGGTTCGATTTTCAGCTGGGGTGCCCTCTCTGTGGAGTCTGCATGTCCTCCCTACAGTCACATGGGTTTCCTCTGGGTGCTCCGGTTTCTTCCCACACTACAAAGATGTGCATCAGGTGGATTGGACACACTAAATTGCCCCTAGGAAGGAGTGTGTGCACGCGAGTGGGTAGCATAGATGAACTACCATGGCAGGGCTAGCTACCTGGTGGCGTAAACCTTGGCTCAAGATGATTGTTACTGTTGAAGTGACACCCCAACCCCATATGGGAAAAGGGGTTGAGGATGGATGGATTAGTTGCCTCACTGTGTTATGTTCAGTGGTTCTAATGGTTTTTGTGAGTGGGTTTGTATGAGACATAGCAAGAGTTGTACTACTGCATCATGTGTTTGCTAAAAATGAAAGGTGAATGAATATGATTTTAATCATCAGCATTGTGGTGTGCTTGCTTGTAGGCTCATGGGTAGGGTGGGTGTACATCAGGGTTCATGTCTGAGTCCATTATTTTTCATAGTGGTGAATAGATTACATTAGCAAATAAGTCTGAGGAGACCGATCAACAAAGCTGCTGTAACCAGACTACGTGGCATTACAAGCAGACTCTGCACAAGAACTTCAGCAATGTTAGAGGAATAGAATGCAAAACTTAAAGCACATGTGATAAAACTGAGTGCAGACAAGATGTTTGTCATGGTAGCAAATAGGGGAAATCAGAAGAATTTAAAAGTTGACATAGAAGGGGAAAGTAGTGGAACAAGAAGGGAAGTCTGAATGTGGAGGTCAAATTAAAATCAGAGGGGCTGCAGCCAACTGGCAGTTAGAGATATTGTGTCAAAAGAATACCAAAAAAAGCTGAAAAGGTGGATGTCCGTAACAGTGGTGTGACCAGTACTATATAGAACAGAAACATGGGCAGTGAAGGCTGAGCAATTGTTCAAACTAGAGGTGATGATGTGCCCAAGATGAGGTGGTAGGATGCACACTGTTGGGACAGGAAAAGAAATGAGGGTATCTGAGCAGAAGCCCATGTAGATCCAATTGCAGAGAGTTAAGGAGAACATATTGCTGTGGTTTGGGCACATGCAGGACAGCAGAAGACAATCTGGTGAAAATGATTTAGGAAAAACATGAATAAGGCAAGGTGAAATGAGGGTGTCCATCAGGAAGAAGGCAAGGGGAAATGAGGGTGTTCATCAAAGATAATGGATGGATTGTGAGAGAGAAGACCTGCGACAGTCAGGCATGACTGTTGAAGGTAGGAGAGTGGCATTGAATTGATGGAGATGCTGACAGTTGATGCGACATCCCAACTCCATGTAGGGAATGGGAAAAGGGGGCTGCTGATGATAGTTTCTCCTTAGTATTAAAATTTAGTCAGAGGTAAGGGTGACATTTTTCTGGCCTACCCCAATCCCAGAAATTGCACTTCATAGTTTGTGCAAACCAGCTACTTACATGTCCACTGTCCCCTGCAGAAGAACTGACTGTGTATGCCTAGGTTTGATCATTTACCCTCATCAAACATTCCTCTCGAGAGAAGAAAAGCTGGCAAGCATCACTCCATGCTATTAATGTGCTCCAGTTAAGCTTAATTGAATTGTGGTATCTCTTCTGGGAGTGTAGGATATCACCCACAGTCTCTCTTTATTAACCACATAAATTGACAGTTGTGATGCTTGGTGTTCACAATTTAATAATGTCTTCGGTGTCTTCATTATATGTAATTTTTACAAAATAGAAATGTAAACTTCCTGTAAACACTGTCATTCTTTTTCTTTTCCAGAGATTCTCTTCTCGCTAGTCTCTTAGATGGTGTAAGAGCTTCTGGTAACAGAGATGTGTGTGTGAAGATGGTTCCAACACAGAAGTGGCAGAGATGGGGTTTACTTAGTATGCCAGTAGATGAGGAGGTTGAAAGTCTGCACCTCAGATTCCTAATAGCACCTTCAAGTAAGTGTACTTGCAAAAATGCCTGTTTTGTCATTTAGCTATTGAATGTGATAGTTATTTGCAGTTGCAAAGGTGTGGAGCAACACAGAACTGCACAGCGTTATGTAGTATACTAAAGTGCGTATTTTACATAATTTTACTTTTAATTATGCTTTTACATAGGTTCATAGGTATGTACTAGGCTAATGGCCCTGAAGGCTTTACAAGCCTAGGCCATAGAAGTGCCCTGGCACTGTGCCGCACGACTTTCGTTCCCAGTGCCTGTATCAAGTAGAGCCACTGGAGTGATTCCCGGGGTGAACTTTGTTTCTTATTTACTCATCAAGATTTCTCTTGAAGAGGGCCAGTGAGGTGCTCTGCTTGACATGTATGGGAAGTCTGTTCCAGAGCATGGGCAGTCTATGGGTTATGAACCTGTCCTTCAAGCATGTCCTGTTGATTGTAGTAATGAGGTTGAGGTCTCTGGAGCATGTGGTGTGGAGGGATTGAAATTTCTTTAGATGAGAAATTTCTAACAGAGCTGAGTCGGACATGGCTTTGCAAGTCAAGCAGAGGTCATCTCTTAGACTATATGAGACAGAGAATAGCTGGAGTTATTTGAGTCTGTCCATGTAGGAAATGTGTTTAAGGCCTAGGATCCTCTTCATGAGGTACTTTTGTGGCCTTTCCAGCTGTTGCATGTGTCTAGTGAGGTACATGCCAAATGGGACATTATACTCTATGATTGGCCTAATGAGGAAAGAGTAGAGATGACCTCTTTCTTCCTGGATGCAAAACCTTGGTAATGAGATGTGCCTCATAGGACTTTCTGACCACAGTGGCAATGTGTTGGTCGAAGGAGAGGTTGCTGTCAACCTGTGTCCCCAGATCTCTTCTAATGCTTTCAGTGTTCAGTGGGCTCCCATCGATGTGGTAATTAGTGGGAACTGAGTTTTTCCCAAAGGGGATGATGACGCATTTTTGGTATTGAGCTTAAGGCCATGGTTTTGACACCAGTCATTGGTCTCAGTGAGGCCTTTCTGTAGGTTGTCTACATCACTTGGGGAGTTAATAATGGCTCCCAGCTTGCAGTCGTCTGCAAACTTGGTCCACCAGAGTCTCTCCGTGTTGGCCTGGACTTCTGAGAAGTAGATGCCAAACAGGAGAGTGCCCAGGACTGATCCCTGTGGGACTCCACTAGTGACTGGTTGGCAGTCTGACTTGGAGTCCGCTACTTTCACACTGTGGGTTCTATCTGTGAGCCAGTTTGCAACCCACCTAGTGATATAGAGGTTGATGCCTAGTTTGGTGAGTTTATCAATAATTCCTGAGTGGGGAATGGTATCAAAGGTCTTGGCCAGATCAAGGTAGGCTGTATGAGCTGCCTTGCCCTCCTCAGCTCTGGTGACTGACTCAAAGAAGTCAACCAGGTTGAGCAGGCATGACCTACCTTTCACAAAACCAAATTGAGTGGGATCTAGAGTTTGGAGATTCCCTATATCCTTGTTAATTAGGTCCATGATGATGCGCTCCATAGCCGTGCATGTCAGATTCATCAGGCTAATGGGGCAGTAATTCCCAGGGTGTGTAGTCGCCCCCGCTTTATGGAGAGGGATGACTATAGCATTGTGCCATTCGGTAGGGACAAAGCCTGAGGTGAGGCTGTGATTGAACAGGGCACACAGATGTGGTACCAGTTCACTTGGTATTTCATGTAGAATGGGTTGGGAGGGTGGCCTTGATGATTAAGGTGTTTGCCTTACAAGCACAAGGTACAGGGTTTGAATCTCACAGGGGATAATTGGCTAGGCTTAAAATGGCTCGCAAGGGCAGTTAGCCTAGTACTAATCTATGAATGAACACATCCAGGGATATTGTCGGGACCCATGGAAACTGTAATCTTGGCCTTGGACAATGCAGCTTTAACCTGTGCTGCAGTAATGCTGGGTGCCTGGCATTCCTCCGGTATTGTGATTGGTCCTTTAGTGGGGGAGAGGGGGGTAAAGTTGGCACTGAATCTGTCGGCCAGTATGTTTGCAATATATCTGTTGGCTCAGTGTAGGAGGTACTTTTGTGCAGTAACTCAGAGCAAACCTGGGTATTGCCATGGAGATTCTTGATATAATTATAGAAGGCTTTGTGGTGGTTGTTGGTGTTTGCTGCAATTCTGCCTTCATAGCTGGCTTTAGAGGTTTTGATGAGGGATCTCAACTTTTTGTTGAGGCTAATAAGGGAGTTTTTCTAGTCTTGGGACTTTACTTTTTTCTGCAACAGTTTCTTCTTTCTGTTGTACAGTTTATTAATGGCAGGGGACCACCAGATTGTCTTCCTTTTTTTGGAGGAGAGCGTCTTGGTTCTGTTGGGTATGGCTAGTTCCATGCATTTATGTACGTGTTCGTACACTGCCTTGGTATATGATTCAGCAGTCATGCATCTATTTTCCACTGACATGGGTGCCGTGAAGTTGGCCACCTCTGTTTTTAGTAGCCCAAAGTCAGCTTTGGAGACGTTTTTTTGTGGTGGTTACCTTTGCGGGGGTGTGGGTGAGATGTGAATTTCCATGGTGATTAGTTTGTGGTCAGATCTAACCAGGGAGGAATTGACTAATTGTGAGGGACATAAGAGATGAAAAATGAATGCAGTACACAGGTGATGTATTTTTTCATAACTGTAACTTGATAACTTAAACTTGAAGTGAAAATGTATGTTTCAGAGAAATAGTGTTTGTTACTCATTCTTTTCAGATTACTTATCACATGCTAAAGAAATGATCCTGTTTGTGGGTCTTTCAGGCTTACACACAACCTCAGTGGTAAATCTGAATGACCGTTTGGATGAGCAGTGATTAGTGCAGTTATACAGCAAAGCTCTTTTCAGAAAATATTTTTCACCTTTTGAACTTGATTGTTGTCACTTTGTACCAGAACAATTCACTAATAGTGTCTGAAAGTGCATGCACATGTCTTTGCGTATTCCTTGTGTATGGGTTACATTAATAAACTGCAGTTTCTGCCAGTGTCACTTGGTTTTCTTAATGTTTTAAAGGCTTGCCAGATAGTATACTTACTTTTTTGGCATAAGAAAAATGTTACAGGGAATCAGCCTGTCTGCAGGGAGGAGGGTATCTGCAGTGCAGTTATATTATTCTTTTAAATATTTTGCAGCACAAATGTGCTTTATCTAATAATAATGACAGTGTGTTTTCCTACTTTGGATCTTTCTTCAAGTGGTTACATTTGTTTTGCCACTGCATAATACGTTTTGTTTAGTCATTGAAGTAGCTTGACTGCATAGTTTTATGCACAGAATAAGTGGACAAAAATTAATTTAAAATGTTGTGCTTGTTTGATTTTTTTTTTTTAATGAAATATTCGTGCGAAAACTTCTTAGGTCTTACTACATTATTTAGTTTTACCATTGTATGGCCTTATTCTGCTTGATCTTGGGCAAAGTGCACTCATTGTGTAGTGTTGCAGAAAACACATTTAAAAGTAAGATCTTAAGCAGAAGTATTGAACACAGTTAATGTTAGTCTAGAAGCTTCTAAATGAACAAAAAGGATGAAATGTGAGGCAAATAACAGATAGAATAAGATCAATATCAATTTGAGCGGTTTCGTCTCAAGGAAAAGGACTTCTTCAGAATAAAACATGATTCACAATCCCCATCTTTTGTACCCCAGCATGCGCAGAAACATTGAATAATTATTAAATAATTGGTGTTACACCTTAAAGAAACGTATACATGCAGTTTTAACTCCACAGATAAAGAATACGCACCACATATGCATGGACTTTCAAAATCAGCATAGAGACCGTAGTGCAAAGGCTGCTTTCAACCTTAAAATAGAGCTAATGCAAATATTTTCATTTAAACGTGGATAAACTCTAACATTTGTTTGAAGCTGCCACTATAACTCTTTAAACTCAAGATAATCATCAATTAGTCCACCCCTGTGCCCCCCCCCCCCATCAACTTGGTCAATAATTATTAATGTAAAAGAATGACCATCAAACTTTTGAATATATACAGGAAGAACATTCTTTGTCTCCTTTTTCACTGTCATACCTGTGTTGATAAATTCTAGTTCTAAAACAGTTCTTAGTTTTTCCAATATAAAAACAGGTGCAATTTTAACATAATGCTAAGTAAACAATACCTCTTGTGTTGCGATTTGTAGGAATCAAACATCCTTGAATAATTGTAGTAATACTGAAAACAGTAAGATGTTTAAAGCCTTAGTACTGACATGTAACAGTGATTTTGCCAATATTAAAAAAAAGTGATGACCAAAACTGGAAGGTCTTCAATTTAGACCCAGAGTATGCTAAGATTGTTTGGGCCAACCCGCTTATTGTATGCAAAAAGGATGTGTGTATAAAAACATGTTGGAGAAAGTCAAATATTCACAACAGGTTTGGGGGAATGAGAAAATGTGGACAGTGTACACAGTGTAAATTTATACTGGAAGCTAATGAAGTTGAAATGGGGCATTTTGGCACCATAAGGCTATGGAGGAGGCTAAGGAGGTTTAATTGCAACACAAGAGTTATTGTTTACATAGCATTATGTCAAAATTGTACCTGTTTTTATATTGGAAAAAACGAAGAACTGTTTTAGAATTAGAATTGATCAACACAGCCTGTAGCGAAAAAGGAGACAAAGAATGCCTTTTCTATACATATTCAAAAGTTTGATGGTTATTCTTTTAAATTCATAATTATTGACCAAGTGTATGGGGGGGGGGGGGGTCAGAGGTGTGTGGACCAATTGAAGATTATCTTGAGTTTAAAGAGTTACAGTGGCAGCTTCGAACAAATGCCACAGTTTATCCTGGTTTAAATGAAAATATTTCCATTAGTTCTATTTTAAGGATGAAAGCAGCCTTTGCACTATGATCTCTATGCTGAATTTTGAATGTCCGTGTGTATGTGGTGTGTATTTGTGAAGTTAAAGCTGCATGTATATGTTTCTTTACGGTATAACACCAATTATTTAATAATTATTCAATGATTCTGTGTATGCTGGGGTATAAAAGATGGTGTTTGTGAATCATGCTTTATTCTCAAGTCCTTTTCCTTTGAACAAAAGCACTCAAATTGATATTGATCTTATTCCATCTGTTATTTGCCTTGCAGTTCATACTTTTTGTTCATTTAGAAGTTTGTGAACTTTGTGGTTCGTTGTTTTAAGTCTGTTTATGTCCATGGATGGAACTGAGGAGACCGATTGTTTATCCCCACAGTCATTGCAAGCAGCTTACAGTGAGTTAAAAAGATTGGTGGGGTATTTACCTTTGTTGGTAGAACAGCTTACCCAGCAGCCAGTGAATGCTGGTGGACTTGAATTTAATTTTTCTTAACTACAACATGAGGGTACACAAAGCACTATTCCTTGATTTAATTCTATCACCCCAGCCCAGAGACAATGAGAAGCTTCTAATAACCAATCGTGGAGAGAGGATTTGCATATTTCTATAAATGATGGCCCTAGGGTGAGTGGTGCTTCCTATTAATGACAATTCCACACTGATGCAGTGCCTAGAGGAGGGCTCAGATTATCTTTGGACATTTATAACGCAAATGTGGATTTGGGAGCTGTCTACAAACAACTTAAATTATTAGAAGACACCATTCTAAAATTCAGGAAACTACAGCCGGAAAACGGTTATTTTCATTAATGTCTTCAAACGGAATGGATTCCCAAGGGCCTAAGAATGTGGAAGTACCCTACAGGCCGGGAAAGAGGTTTGGAATTGCACACTGAGCTTCTAAACCTATTCAATAAGCATGGATGTGAATTGTTACAGGTACTAATAAAAGACAATGAAAGGAAGATGTCTGTGTTATCTGATACAATTTTTAGACTTGATAAAAGCTTGCAGTCCGATTTACTGTTGGAGAGTAAAAAAGTGAATACTGTGCCTTATTTATTAGGGTTGATCATTTATTAGAGAAACTTAGAGCAAGTAAAGCTAAAAAACTATTAGAAGACCAGAAACCATATGAATCTGGGACTGCATACCCACACTCCCCTTTAAATATACATAGTAATAATGATACTGATTGTAATATAAGGGGCGATCAATCAAATGACCATGGACATACTCCTGCTGTACCCACCTCTGGCAACCCTGACCCTTTAGAATATGCCCCTCTGAGCAGGTCTCAGACTAAGGAACCGAAGGAGAGACTATCAACTGGATTATCCATCGGGGGGGGGGCATTACCAGAGGGGGAGAGGCAGAGGCAGTCCTCATTGGAACAGTTAATTGAACTGGACCTTTGTGAAAATGGTGATTTTAAAATTTATAATTACAGTAATGTAAGGTTGGACTTGTTTTATTCGAGAAATTTGTCTTTTGTGCCTGTGAGGAAAGCTAGAACGGATGAACTTTTAATTAATTTGAATTGGACTGAATTGTTTTTTTCTTTAAAGACTTTAGTAGACCTAGGGGGAACCCAGACTGTGGTCTTATGCGGCCCAGCACCTTTAACCCCCCACCACCCAGTTGTCGGTGTTTTTGAAAAATTATGTGAATGGGAAATCAGGAAAATATTAACCCGTAAAGGCTTGATTAACAAAAGCTCTCATAATTTAACTGTTGAAGAAAGAAATGCTTTGAAATTGATTTGTGAAAATTCAAGGTTAAGGGTTTTAAACCAAACAAGTGTGGGGGGATCAGTAATTATGAATAGTAATGATTACAATAACAAAATGTTTTCCATCTTACTTAGTGACACCTATGAAAAAATAACCTTAAATGAAATGAATGTAGCTTATTATAGAATATTTTTAATGCTAGAGGACCTGCTTTTGATCAAACAGATCTGTCCATCTGAATACAATTACTTAAAAGTTATCCACCCAAGGACTCTTACTATCTTTGGATTTCCAAAGATACATAAGAGCCAAAGGGATGCCACCCCTTAGGCCTCTTGTCGATGCTATGGCCTCAACTTGTACAATAGTCAAGTACATAGACCATCATGCCAAGAGTGCTTGACGGCTATGTTTGTTATAAAGATTCCTGGGACATTCTGACAAAGGTTTCCCATGATAAGTTCAAAAAAGAGTTGATTTTTGTAACAACTGACATTAAAGACCTGTTCTCTGTAATACCACATGACAAGAATTGAGTGGTTTTACTCCTATTTGTGCTGGTATTCAAATCTGGAACATAAGCAGATCCTTCCCTTGAGGATGCTTATGGAGGTTGTCCTAGATAGTAACTTTATTATGTTTGAACAGCAGTTGTTTAGACAGAGGAAGGGTGTTGCAATGAGTGCAGCATGTGCCCCTGTTTTTGCAAATATAGTTCTGGCATACTGGGAGACCAATTTTGTCATCAATTCTAATTTTTCTGATTACTGGTCCTTATATGGACATTTTTCTTAGATGACATTATTTTTGGACCAACACTCAAAGATTAGATAATTTTTTTTGAATACATCCATAATACTACTGATTTTTTTAAAATTTACTATGACCCTATGTGAAGACAAGGTCAGTTATTTAGATGTTACCATCAGAAAACAAACTGAGTACAAAATTTGACTCTACAATATATAGGAAACCTACGTATTCCAATATGTTATTGCATTATAATAGCTGGCACCCCATCCATCAGGAGAGATCCTTAGTAAAAGGGCAGTGTGTACTTCTTGCAAGCATGGTCTTCAACTTAGATGAATTTGAAATGCAATGCAAGATTTTAAATGACATGTTGATTAGGAGAGGTTACCCGGCTCTTTTCCTCAGTAATATATTCAAGGAAGTAAAGGAAAAAAGGATAGGGGGACAATATACCCCATTGCTGGGGATTTATAGGAATCAAACATCCTTGAATAATCAGAGTAATACTGCAAACAATAAGATGTATAAAGTTTTAGTATTAAAGTATAACGGTGATCGTGCTGATATTAAAAAGTGATGTACAAAGACTGGAAGGTCTTCGATTGAGATTGAGTATGCCAAGATTGTTGGGGCCAACCCACTTATTGTATACAAAAAGGATGTGTGTACAAAAAACATATTGGAGAAAGTCAAATATTCAGAACAGGTGGGGAAATGAGAAAATGTGGACACTGTACACAGTGTAAATTTATATTGGAAGCTAATGAAGTTGAAGTAAGGCATTTTGGCTCCATAAGGCTACATAGGAGGTTTAATTGCAACTCAAGAGGTATTGTTTACTTAGCATTATGTCAAAATTGCACCTGTTTTTATATTGGAAAAACTAAAAACAGTTTTAGAACTAGAATTTACCAACACAAGTATGCTATAGTGAAAAAGGAGACAAAGAATGCCCTTTCTGTACATATTCAAAAGTTTGATTGTCATTCTTTTAAATTCATAATTATTGACTGAGTTGATGGGGGGGGGGGGGCAGAGGTGTGGAACAGTTGATGATTATCTTGAGTTTAAAGAGTTAGTGGCAACTTCGAACAAATCCCACAGTTTATCCTGGTTTAAACAAAAATATTTCCATTAGTTCTATTTTAAGGTTGAAAGCAGCCTTTGCACAATGATCTCTGTGCTGAATTTTGAATGTCCGTGCATATGTGGTGTGTATTATTTATCTGTGGAGTTAAAGCTGCATGTATATGTTTCTTTAAGGTGTAGCACAAATTATGTAATAATTATTCAGTGATTCTGGATATGCTGGAGTATAAAATATGGGGGTTATAAATCATGCCTTATTCTGAAGAAATCCCTTTCCTTGGGACAAAAGCGCTCAATAAATTGATATTGATCTTATTCCATTGGTTATTTGCCTCGTAATTCATCCTTTTTTGTTCATTTAGAAGTTTGTGAACTTTTTGGTTCGTTGTTTTAAGTTAGTCTAGAACCTAAAACATGATTAATTTTTATCATGAATGTTTAGCTACTGTGGCAGCTACTTCAGAGAGATTTATACTGTGGAAGAGATTATAGGAATGAGCTGAACAAATCCTATATATTGATCTGAAAAGACATTGTTTTATCTGCTCTTATCTGCTCTCATGAACAATGATTTGTACTTTCCAGTTCAAAAATGTAAACAATGTTAGGGATCTGTGACACAGTTCTGAAATGTATACTGTCATGCTGGTTTGATGTAAAGTAATGCAACCATAAGAAGTCTAGACATCTAGTGCAGAAATTAGGATGTTCTTCATCTCACATTGCTGCAGTCATAACTTGTGGGTAGTCCGCTGTTCTCGGTCGGCCCGAATACCAAAGTATTAGGCAGGCGTCGGTCATGGTCGCTTAGATCTGACGTCAGTACGCCTTGGTACTAAAGCGCATGACCGACGTCATATCCCCAGTCTTTCTTGCCGCATGGTCCGTAGCAGAAGCAGCGTTTGCAAGTGCCGTTCGGCGTCCTGAAATTTTCGTATTCTGAGTTTCAGACCGAAAACCAAGTTGGGCTAAGTACCCCGTTGGGGAATATTTTTGTCTTTTCTTGCCTCAGTTAAATCCGGATGTCAGAAAAAGTGAATAATTGTATTTCTTGTGGGAAACAGATACCTCATAGGGATTACCACTCTCTCTGTATTCCTTGCTTGGGGCCTGAGCACGACGTAGTCGGGTGTCGCTTTTGTGCTAAATTTAATAAGCGCACCATTAAACGTAGGTTAGATTGTGCTAGACTTGTCTTCGGTAAGCGGTGTAATTACAATATGCCGTCTGATCCTCCGATGCCCGCTACCGCTAAGAAGCGTAAGGAGAAATCGTTAAAGTCCAGGCAGGATGAGTCGTCCGTTCCGGACGCCGGTTCTTTAGAAACCACGGTTGAATCTGTGGATCCTGCCGAGGTTTCAGTGGAGTCTCAGGGGGAACCTTTAATTTTGCAAGATGTGGCCTCTCAGGAGTCGGGTCAGGCTGAGGGGGCCTCTCAGGTTGCTGTAATCCCTTCTTTACATAAGGTGGTTAGGCCTTCTCCATCTGTCTCTAAGGTACCTTCCAAGGCCAGGCCTGGTTTGTCTTCCTCTGGCATCAGTCCTAGTTCTGCAGGTTCTGTACCTAAAAAACACATGCTTAAAATGGCAGAAGATTTGATTTCCTTGATCAGAGGTTCTATGCCCCCTCCAGATAAGAGGCCTAGGGTGGAGCCAGAGGTGGAAGGATTGGATTTTCCCCCTTATTCTGATTCAGACGCAGAGGATTCTAGTCCTTCTGCTTCCCCTCCAGAGGATTTTTCTTTTTCAGAAACCCTGCATTCTATGAGGGAACATTTTAAATGGGAAGGTCAGGATTTCTCAGATTCCCGAAAGAGGCTTAGGGAATTCTTATTTTTACCTCAACATAGGCCCTTGGCTATACCTCCTGTTTTGGATGTTGTTCAGGATGTTTTCTCTGAGGCTTCCCTTAACCCAGACTCTTTGCCTCCTGCCCCGGTTAAGCCAGACAGGTATTACAGAGTGCCAGAGACTCATAAATATTTGTATAAGAGCCCTAGGGCTGACCCAGAAACTATTAGCCAGGGACCTACGGGTGTCAGGGCTTCTGTTGTGAAGAATCCAGTTCCTATGGATAAAGACTCTAGAGCTTTGGATAGGTGGGGTAAAAAAGTGTATACCTCTTCCACTCTTGCAATGAGGGCTTTGAATTGCCAGTTTCATATGCTGAAGTACCAGAATTTTCTCCTTAGTCAGTTGAAATCTAAGGTAGATGCTTTAGCAGAGGGCATAGAGTGTAAAGAATTACAGGATTTGGTTCATGCCTCTGATCAGGTGGGTAAGCATTCTTTGCAGTGTGGTTTTGATGCTTTACAGGCTTCTTCCAGGGTGGCTGCCACTGGATCAGTTATTCGTAGGCATGCCTGGCTTAAGGATCAAAACTTGTCAGAGCATGTTAAAGCTCGAATTTTGGATGCTCCACTTCAGTCTGAAGTTTTGTTTGGTTCTCCTGTGGAGTCAGTTTTGAAGAAAATGGAGGACAAAGCTAAGTCTATGCAGACTGTTAAGGATTTTTTGCAGGTGCAGCCCCCTCAGTTTAGCAGGAATTGGCCTACTAAGGGATGGGCTTATCCTTCTTCTGATTTACAGTCTAGGGGTAGATCTAGACGTGGGAGGGGCAGAGCTCATGCACAGGGCTCTTTTAGGCCTAGGACATGGAGTTCCCCTGCACAGTCTACAGGTGAGGGCAGGGGCCAGTCCTTTCGTAAACAGACCCAATGACCTGCATCTTCAGCTGCCCGATCCTTCCTGTCTGGCAGCTCCTCTGGGAGGAAAGTTGGCACTTTTCAGGCAGAATTGGCTTTGTCACCCAGGACAAATGGGTGTTGGACATTATAAACCGAGGCTACAAGTTTTATTTCCACACATTGCCCCCTTTCAAAGGCATGCCAGACGTTCCTCCTCAGCAAAAAGTGGAAGCTCACAAACAGATTTCTTTACTTCTACAAATGGGGGCTATCCAGCAGGTCCCTCCATCAGAGGTGGGCCTAGGATTTTATTCTCGCCTGTTTCTTGTACCAAAGAAAGGAAACACTTGGAGGCCAATTCTGGATTTGTCTATTCTCAACACATTCCTGGACATTCCAAAATTCAAAATGTTGACTTTGCAATAACTTCTGCCTCTGCTAGGCAAAGATCACTGGATGGTAACTCTGGATCTCAAGGAGGCGTACCTTCATATTCCTATCAGGCCCAGCTGCAGGAGATTCCTGCATTTTCGGGCTGGGACTTTACATTATCAGTTCTCTGCATTGCCCTTTGGCTTATCTACTGCGCCCAGGGTGTTCACAAAAGTTCTGGCTCCAGTGATAGCCTTCTTAAGGTTAGGAGGAATACAAATCTATCCTTATTTGGACGATTGCCTAATTCTTGCTCAAGACAAAGACTAGCTACTTCACCATCTTCAGTATGTTATGGCAGTGTTAAGGTGCCTAGGGTATTCTGTGAACAAAATAAAGTCCAGTCTAGTACCCTCTCAGGACATGTGCTTTCTGGGTGTGAGACTGAATACAGCCTCTCAGATGGTGTTTTTGACCCCGGACAAGCAAAGAAATCTTACCCTTTACTTCCAACAATTGTCTCTCCTGTCCAGGCTGACTGCAAGGACAGTCCTTCAAGCCTTGGGGTTCATGGCATCTTGTATTCTCGTGCTTCCCATTGCCAAACTGCATATGAGGAAGCTACAATGGTATCTCAAAAGTGTGTGGACTCAACACTGCCACGATTTGGACACTGTCATTCAGATTATACCTTGCATTCAAAAGGAATTTTTGTGGTGGGCTCAGGAATGTCACCTAAACAAGGGACACTCTGTGGTCCGACCAGAGGCGAGTCAGATCTTAACGACAGATGCCTCAGACAAGGCTTGGGGAGCACACCTCAATGGAAAATGGGTGCAAGACACGTGGCCTGCCAGACTTCAACATTTGCATATCAACATGAAGGAGATGTTAGCAGTCCAATTTGCATTGAAGGCTTTCAAGGATCTACTTCAACCAGGACATGTGTTGATTCAAACAGACAACACAACTGTCATGTGGTACATCAACAAGCAAGGGGGAACCCATTCTTACCCTCTTTGCAGGCAAGCTATGATTTTGTGGGAGACTGCTCTCAGTTTGCACTTCACTCTTCAGGCAAGGTTTCTGCCAGGAGCACAGAACTCCTTAGCGGATGTTTTGAGCAGACAGATGGTGGATCCCCATGAGTGGAAATTGGATCCTCATGTATTTCGACAGTTGACAGTGCTTTGGGGGACTCCAGACATAGATATGTTTACTTTTCCACTAAATTTCCAGCTGCCAAAGTTTTGCACAAAGCTGTTTCATCCAAAGGCTTGGAAAGTGGATGCTCTATCATTCAGTTGGAACAACCTTCCTGATTTTTCATAAGGATAGGGTATCTCTACGTACTAACCCTACTTTTATGCCTAAAGTTGTTTCAAATGTGGCCTTAAACCAATCTATTCATTTGCCTACATTTTATGCTGATCCCCAAAATAAAGGGGAAAAAATTTTGCATTCTTTGGATATTCACAGGCAGTTGCGTTATTATTTGAGCAGAACTAAAGGGTTCAGACAGTCTCAACAGTTGTTTGTTTCTTTTGCTTTGGGATCTCAGGGGAAACCTGTTTCTAAACAAACTATTTCTAAGTGGATTGGCCATTGTATTGCCTTCTGTTATTCTCATCATGGTAAGGAGATTCCGGTTGGAATCGGACCTCATTCCACTAGGGCTACTGCCACTTCTACTGCTTTTCTGAGGGGTGAAGCTACTAAAGATATTTTGGAGGCAGCTACTTGGAGTTCAGTGCATACTTTTTCTAAACATTACCATCTCCCTCTTTACTCCAAATCTAGAGCTGGGTTTGCCACTGCAGTTTTACAGGGCATGTTAGCAGCTCCCAATGCTTTATAATTTTGCCATCCTCCCTTTACCTTTGCTTTGGGATTCTACCCACAAGTTATGACTGCAGCAATGTGAGATGAAGAACATAGTACAGTTTTGTACCTACCATAAATGTAGATGTTCGAAGATCCACATTGCTGCAGTCCAATTTACCCTCCCTCCTTCCCCACTGTAGTTTGGGGTGGTTGTGTGTTTTGGGTTGTAAATATTGTTTGTACATGGGTGGTTGCATGTTTCTCTGTTTTTTGGCTATGGCCTTTCTCTTTAGGGCCTTCTGACATCTGGGGCAAGAAAGACTGGGGATATGACGTCGGTCATGCGCTTTAGTACCAAGGCGTACTGACGTCAGATCTAAGCGACCATGACCGACGCCTGCCTAATACTTTGGTATTCGGGCCGACCGAGGACAGCGGACTACCCACAAGTTATGACTGCAGCAATGTGGATCTTCGAACATCTACATTTATGGTAGGTACAAAACTGTACTTTCCATCACATCAGCAAAGCTGTGTCCCAGTGATTAGACTTTTTTTTCCCCCACCCCAAGTCAGATTTTGCATGTACATAGACAACCGTTGTCAGTGATTGACATGTAACAAACACATATTAGTGCAGTGAGAGAAGTATATGCTGGGTGCCTTTATAATTCACTAACTGTTTTGGTTCTGTGTGATTGTCCAGTTGATTTTAATAATTTTTAAGCTAATGAATACGAGTGTGTTATGCAAATAGAGGTACTTTCCTTGTGTGATTTTAGCTTTAATGACAACAGGGCATTGTACTGTTCCTTCAGTAAAGTACAGTCATCAGCATGAGTATTTTCCACTTAATTTACAAAATGGACCAATACTGAATATAAATGCCCTAAGTCATGCATTACTGCTTCCATTGCAGTCCCATCATTCAGACAGAGCCTTATTGTCAACTTTTTATCTTCATCTTGACTTTCAGATTGTCTCCTTTCCACTTGATTCATTTTGCCTTCTCATACCCTTATCTATAGTATAATCACATCTTCCATTTTGTTCATATTGACTGCCATTACTGTACCTGCAAAACTTTAATGATCAGCCTTGGCATTGTAGGAGAACAGAGGCTTGTTTGTGTTTGAGTGGCATCTGCTGTGTTTATTTATTTTAACATTATTTTACCAGGATAAATCCAACTGGACACAAAGTGTCTGTTTTCAGTGGAGTCCTGGGGAGAAAAGCTCCAAGGAAGTTAGAGTGCATACATGGTTTAGATTACAATAAAAAACTGGTATATAAGGTAAGAGAAACAAAGTAGTACAAGAACAATTTTGTAAAACAATAAGATATTCAGGAGTAGAACCCTTATTTACAAACAAAAAAGTACATATCAGGTGAGAATATAGTGTATGCAATGGAGGCATACAGCCGGTCACTTATATGGAGTAGTGGGTCTTCAAGGGGGCTCTTTGCATTTGCAGAGAGGGTTAGCATTGAGGTGTGAATTAAGAAGGCCCTTGAAGGTGCTTGTGGGACTTTGTAACCTGAGTTCAGGTGGGAGGGTGTTCCATACTTTAGCAACATCATCAGAGAATAGGGCCTCCCCAGCGCGGTTATTGCATGGGTTAATTTCAATCAGGTTTTTGTTGCATGAACGTAGTTCCCTTTTGGGGTTGTGAAAGTTTAGTATGTCAGCTAGGGCAGGGCTCTTCCCCGGATAAAAAAGAATTTGATGGGCTATGATCATTTGGTGGTAGCATAGTAGGTTTGGGAATTCTAACCAGTGCAGTTTAATTAGTGATTGGCAGTGGTGGGAGTGTGATCTATTATTGGCAGAGAACCTAGCTATTTTGTCATAGCATGTGGAGTTTGTTCAGGTTAGTTTTGTTAATATTGGTGAGAACTGGAGAGGCGTATAGTAGTGTTGATAAGAGATGAGTTCTGGCCATTCTAGTTTCGGGAGTTAGGATTAGCATGCAACGATATAGGCAACCACGTTCTTTATGGACTTTAGAGATAGTTTGGGATATGTGCTTGTTAAATTTAAGTTGTTGATCAATAATGATGCCTAAGAGTTTGGCCTCAGTTACTGGGGTGATGAGAGTGCCATTGGTTGACATGATGGTAAAGGTGGCAGAGGAGTGATTGATTGGGTGGAGTAGTATTAGCTGTGTTGTTTTGAGGGTTAGTATTAGTTGGTAGTTGTTTAGCCAGTTCTCTACCTCAGTGAAGGATTCCTGGGCTTTACTTTGTAGTAAATGGATGTTTGGTGCTGAGCAGATAAGAGTAGTGTAATCCGCATACTGGACGATGTTGGCTTTAGTGGTAGCTAGGTGGAGATTATTTGTAAATATGTTGAAGAGAAGGGGACCAAGGATTGAACCTTGTGGGACACTGCATGTGACAGGGAGTGGGGGGATAGGGAGTTGCCCCATTTGATAGATTGTGACCGGTTGTTTAGGTAACTGTTAAACCATTTTAGGGTGGAGTCATCAAGGTTGAGTTCTGCTACACAGGTGAGGAGTTTGCTATGGGAAACTGTATCAAATGCCTTGGACAGGTCTAAGAAGGTGGCAGAGACTAGCTTACCTTGATTCCTATGCGAATTTATGGTATTGGAGAAGTTAATTAGAGCAGTGTTGGTGCTATGGGAAAGTCTGAATCCATGTTGGGTTTTAGTTAGAAGGTTGTTAGTTAACAGATGGGTAAGGATTTGGTTGTGGATACATTTTTCTAGAATTGTTGAGAGGGGTGATAGGATAGCAATGGGACTGTAGTTGGAGAGGTCATTAGATGGACCTCCCTTGTGGAGAGGGATGATATATGAGGTTTTCAATAATGAAGGAATGGAATGCAAGGAGATAGATCTGTTAATGAGTAGGGAGACTGGGTAGGTGATGGCCTTGGATGCAATTTGGAGATATTGAGCTGGGAGACTGTCGGTAGCTAGGGTGTTAGGTGTGAGTTTAGCTAAGAGATTTTGAATGGTTGTAGTTGGAACTGGGTTAAAAGTGAAGGCGGTGGAGTTAGTCTTGTAGTTTAAGGGTTGATGTCGGGTCATGGGTGATATTGTACTACCAAGTTCAGTATTGAAGAGGTAAAATAGTTATTAAAACTAGAGGCTATGTGTGGATCAATACCTATGATATCTGAGGGTGGTGTGGTGGCTTTACCAGGCTGGAAGATGATGTTCACTGCAGCCCAGAATTTCTGTGGGCTGCTATGTTTACTTTGTAGGGAAATATAGTGTTTCTTGTCCAACCTAACCTGCTTTTTTGCTTTATTTCTGAGCTCAGTAAAACTTTGCCTAGTTACGGGAGTTTTGTATTTTTGCCAAGTTATCCAAGCTTTGTTTCTAGTCTCTAGTAAGATTTTTGTGGCTTGGTTTAACCAGTGGGCAGGGTTACTTCGCAATCTTATAGTTTTTAGTGGGGCTAGTTGGTTTAAAATCTTTAGGAATTTGGCATTGAAGTATTCTACTGCATTATCCAGGGGAAGGGTTTTTATGGGAGCCCAGTCACAGGATTTTAGGGCTTCTGAGAATTGTTCTGGGGAGAAGTTTTTTTGGGAACAGGTTTGTAAGAGAGCG